>NC_056623.2:129545532-129845532 GCF_002870075.4 Lactuca sativa | reverse complement strand
GACGATTGTTTTTGATTACCCAGGTGACATTGGATTAATTATGGGTTGTGAGTTGTTATAATCACGCATTAATGAAAATGACTAGTTTATAACTACCAATTACAAACGATCCTTTAGGTGTCGTCCGTACTATTCACTTCATCCAACCACCCTGACTTCTCTTGATTTACGCCACGAATCTGTCTACTCGATATTACCCAGGTGACATTGGATTAATTATGGGTTGTGAGTAGTTATAATCATGCATTAATGAAAATGACTAGTTTATAACTACCAATTACAAACGATCCTTTAGGCGTCATCCGTACTACTCATTTAATCCAACCACCCTGACTTCTCATAGCCCCACAACCGAGGAGAAAGGAAGGTACGAAGCCCCCTTTATTTCCATAAGTTGTTCAAGGCTATCGGGAATGCGAAAGGCACTTGGCCTGACTCGCATTTGACTTCTCGACTTCGCTAGCAGTACCAATGGACCCTTGGTGTCCAACAGCACAATAGAGTTATTGAAAGTCCTCTTACATGGAATTAGGTCATAGAAGGCCCAATAACATGTAAGCGCGTTCCCTTCGGGCCCAAAGATCATGTTTTTGGGCTAGAAACGCCCAACAAGCACGATTTAAAACTTTCAAGCGCAAAGATTGAATATTGACTCCTCGTAGATCTCGCGTGTTTATTGAAGTACTATTGTTTATTGATTTTTGTCTTGTTATTGATTCGAGACCGAATCAATTCGTTTGGTAACGATATTGGTGTTGAAAGTGTATTTGTTTTTACGTTTCGCCGGTAGTCGTGGATCTCCTATTTTGTCTTAAGGGATTTATTTGTTAAAAAGTAAGATTTTACCTTTTCACGACCCTTCTTGGATAAAATTTGCACTTTTAGTCCTTTATATAAAAGAATATCCATTTAGTCCTTAAACCATTTTTCTTGACACTTCAGTACCATAACTTATTGAAAAGACATTTTCAGCCCAAAGTTACTTTGTAAACAACTTAAGTCCTTCAAAAATGAAGTTTTCTCGGTTGGAACCCCCATTTTCGCAACTTTTACAGTTTTGGCCCAAAATGGAAAAGTTTTGCATTTTTTATCCCTTTTGAATTTGAAAAATTTGACCTTTAAAATGGTTTTAATACACTTGAAATCCCCTGTTTTACAGAAAGTGGCATTTCCAGCCCTTCAAATTGAAAAATCTCACAATTTGAAGCTTATTGGGCCGAAAAGCCCATTTTAGCCCATTAGGTTCAAAATTTCCATTTTAAGCCCCTCAAAAATGTTGATATTCAGAAATATTGTTATAGAAACTATTTGGACCCTTTTTAACCTCCAGAAATTATAACTTGTCGTTTTCGGCCCTTAGTTTTGTATTTTTGACAATTTAAGCCCAAAAATGGGTTTTATGTCCTAATATGATCATCCTAACCAAATGAACTATTTTTCTTGACTTGATTAGTGTAAAATGGTTTAAGTTATGTTTATTTCATTCCTCATGTTATAGATCTCGGTTTTTAGATAGTTTTTGGATAACATATTCATCACAACACATGATATTACACACAAAACATGCATCAAATCACACATAGTGCACATTTACTCATAGATCTACACATTTGCTTGTATTCTCCCCCATAAAAACTCATAAAACCTTAAAGAAAGGGGGTATGAAGCTCACCTTGGGTGTGGTTTCGGTTTTTGGAAGGAAAAATGAGAAAAAATTGGCCCTAGCAACCTTTCTTGGAAGATCTCGAACTTGGATGCTTCTAAGGTGCTAAATCATAAGTTTGAATGAATTAAGAGATGACTCTTGAATGGAATGAAATAGCTAGCTTACGAATCTAAGCAACATCTTACCTTAGATGATGATTTTTATATAATAATCCCCTGAACACCTCTTAGATCTTGAAAATATGGAGAGGGAATGAGAGAGTTTCTTGAGAGAATTGTGAGTGAAAAGTGTGTGTGTGTGTGTGTGCTTGGATTCGGCCGAGAGCAAGAGAGATAGGAGAGAAGAGTGATTTTGAATTGAGTTGCATGAAAACATGAGATGGCATGGATGTTTGAAGTGTAACAACCTAGATATATTCAATACAAAGATGAGGTGTCATGCAAGAAGTCAACTTCTTCTTCTCCTTTTGGGCTTGGGCCGAGAATTAGAGAGGAAAAAGAAAAGAATTTGGGCCTTGTATGCCTAAGCCTTTTTCATGGTTATGTTAAGTGATGTTTGGTCCAAATAACTATAAATGTGATTCTTATGACCTATTAGGGCTAAATTAGGTTAATTATGGCCCAATATGGTTCATTTATTTAATTTATTTCATTCTAGGCCCAATATGGGCCCAAATATTGAAATAAATGGAAGTGGGTCCAATTAGAGCCCATTAAAGAGTTCTAAGCCCAAGATGGTCAAATTGGAAGCTTATTGGTCCATTAGGCCCAATAAGGCAGTCCTAGTCCAAAATGGACTTAAACAAGAACTTCTAGGGTTTCCAATTGCTTATTGACTACTTGAAATGCTTGTATGAGGTGTTTGATTGAAATTCTGTTGTCATAGAGTACGTATCATACATGCTCTCATGTCTTTGATTCAAAATTTGGCTTAAGTTTTGTAGTTACAAGGAACAAAAATTTCTAGTTGTGACATCATCCCCCCGTTAGAGGGAATTTCATCCCGAAATTCTTTTGAAAGCTAGATTTGAGAATGCTAGAATAGGTGAGGGTACTTTTGCTTCATTTGGTCTCTACGTTCCCACGTGAATTCTGGCCCACGCTTCACGTTCCACCGTACTTTCACGATCGGGATGCGACTTTATTTAGTACGGTTCACCTCCCTGTCCATGATTTCGACTGGTTCTTCAACGAACAGGAGATTCTCATTGATTTCAATCTCGTCAAGGGGAATGATGAGAGTTTCATCTGATAGGCACTTCTTTAGATTGGAAACATGGAACACATGGTGTACACTGTTTAGCTCAGCGGGTAGCTGCAGCTTGTACGCAACTGGACCTGTTCGGGCAACGATCTCGAAAGGTCCAATGTATCGTGGGTTCAGTTTCCCCGTTTTCCGAAGCAAATGACCCCTTTCCAAGGTGAAACTTTTAACAGCACTCGATCCCCGACCTGAAACTCTAAGGGCTTTCGCCATTTATCAGCGAAGCTCTTTTGTCGGTCGCGCGATGCTTGTAGTCGAGCTCTAATTTGAACTATATTTTTCGTGGTTTCACGTATGATCTTCGGTCCCGTTAACGTATTGTCTGATGTTAGTTCCCTCGCTAGCTGGGTGTCGCCCACTTCAGCCCAACACAACGGTGATCTACACTTACGTCCATATAGCGCTTCGAAAGGAGCGACTTTGATGCTCGAATGGTAACTATTGTTATACGAGAATTCAACTAAGGGTAAGTGGGTATCCCAAGACTTCCCAAAGTATATCACACATGCGCGAAGCATGTCTTCGAGCGTCTGGATGTATATTCTATGAAGCCTCACGATTTCTGGGATGTATATTCGTGTCAGTCTCTCCATCTTGTAGGATTTTTTATTGGCAAGAAATGGGCGTATTTCGTTAGTCGGTCAACTGTTACCCATATGGTGTCTAATCCGTCTAACATCTTGGGTAGCTTGGTCACAAAGTCCGTGGAAATCTCTTTCCATTTCCACTCGGGGATCACCGGTTGCTGTAATAGCCCCGAGGGCTTCTGGTATTCTACCTTTACTTTGGCACAAGTAAGGCACTTGCTGACATATGTGGCAATTTCTACCTTCATGTTAGGCCAGCAATATTGTTGTTTCATATCCAAGTACATTTTGTCCGAACGTGGATGGATGGAGTATCGTGTCTTGTGAGCTTCATTCATGACTACCTCCCGAAATCCTCCGAGTTTAGGGACCCAGATACGGTTCATGAAATAGTATACTCCTTCCTCTTTTGCCTCTAGATTCTTCTCCATTCCGCATAATGCTTCGCTTGCTCTGTTTTCCGTCTTCATGGCATATAACTGGGCTACCCCGATCTGAGTGGTTAGGTGAGATTGGATGGTTATTTAGAGACTTTTCACATGACATTAGAGTACTCCTTCCGGCTCAAGGCGACAGCTACCACGTTGGCCTTGCCTGGGTGGTACTTGATTTCACACTCGTAATCGTTTAATAGTTCAACCCATCTTCGTTGCCTCATATTCAGCTCTTTCTGATTCAAGATGTGTTGGAGACTCTTGTGGTCTGTGAAGATGGTGCACTTCGTACCATAAAGGTAATGCCTCCAAATCTTCAAAGCAAAGACCACTGCTCCTAATTCCAGATCATGGGTTGTATAATTCACTTCGTGTATCTTTAGTTAGTGGGATGCGTAAGCTATCACTCTTCCATGCTGCATGAGAACGCAACCTAAACCCTGATTTGACGCGTCACAGTAGACCATGAAATCTTCCGTTCCCTCTGGTAGAGATAGTATGGGGGCACTGCAGAGTGCTTGCTTCAGAGTTCGGAATGCAACTTCTTGTTTGTCCATCCATTTGAATGGTACGCCCTTTTGTGTAAGCGAGGTAAGTGGCTTGGCGATCTTAGAGAAGTTTTGAATGAACCTCCTATAGTAGCCTGCTAGGCCTAAGAATTAGCGAATTTTTGTGGGTGTCGTCGGGATCGCCCATCCTTCAACGACTTTGACCTTAGAAGGATCCAAATGTAATCCTTCCCGAATAACAACATGACCTAGGTAGTTCACGCTACGGAGCCAGAACTCATACATGGAGAGTTTTGCATATAGATTCTCCGTCCGCAGGGTTTCCAAGATTTTTCGAAGATGTTGGCCATGCTCTTCTTTGCTTCTGGAATAGACTAGAATTTCGTCGATGAAGACGATAACAAAGTTGTCGAGGAATGGTCGGCAGATTCGGTTCATCAGGTCCATAAATGCGGCAGGGGCATTCGTTAGACCGAAGGGCATTACGACAAATTCATAATGTCCGTAACGAGTTCGGAAAGTGGTTTTAGGAATATCCTCTTCCCGGACCTTGAGTTGATGGTACTCGGACCGTAGATCTATCTTAGAAAAGTAACTAGCTCCTTGGAGCTGGTCAAATAGATCGTCGATTCGTGGGAGTGGATAGCGATTTTTGACAGTGAGTTTCTTTAGCTCCTTGTAATAGATGCACATTCTAAAAGATCCGTCCTACTTTTTGACAAAGAGGACCGGAGCTCCCCATGGCGAGTAGCTGGGTCGGATGAATCCCTTGCCCAGGAGTTCGCTGAGTTGGTTGGACAATTCCTGCATTCCAGCAGGAGCTAGCCGGTAAGGCGATTTACCGAGAGGAGTTGCTCCTGGAACGAGATCAATTCGGAACTCAACTTGTCTCTCTGGGGGTACTCCAAGAAGATCTTCAGGAAATACATCTAGGAATTCACGTACTAATGGAATATCTTGAATGTTAACCCCTTCCTTGGTTTTATCCACTATGTGAGCCAGGAACGTCAAATCGTTCTTTCGCAGATGTTTCTGTGCCTGGATGTATGAGATGAGGTGAAGGTTCTTGCTAGGTTTGTCTCCGTAAATAACTAGGGTTTCGTGATTGGGAAGGTGAAGGCGAACGGCCTTCTCGTGACACATAATTTCAGCATGGTGAGGGCTTAACTAGTCCATGCCAATAATAACATCGAAACTCCTAATGGAAACAGGCATTAAGTCTATTTGAAAGACGTGTAGATTTAAGGTTAGGGTACATCCGATGTAGATTTCCCTAGTGGATTCGGTTTTCCCATTGGCCATTTTCACCGTAAAGGTTTCATTGAGCTTCTGGGGTTGTTGTTTTCACAATTGTTTAAACTTATTGCTCACAAAACTTCGCTCTGCTCCGGTGTCAAATAGGATGCATGCATAAGTGTGGTTTAGGGGAAACGTACCGGTAACAACAGCGGGATCTTGAATCGCCTCCCCCTGACCCATGGTCAGCAGCCTTCCTGTTCCTCCATTTCCAGGATTGTTGTTGTTAGGGAAATTTCAACGGAAATGCCCAGTCCTTCACATCCATAGCAGGTGTGGCTAGGTCCTGCATTGTTGCCGCCAGTGTTGGTGATGTTGTTGTTGCGGTTATTGTTGTTGTTGCTTCCCTGTTGTTGATTCTGAGGAGGGTAAGTCCTGCACTACCTTGTCATGTGCCCCTTCCGATTGCAGCTGGTGCACTGCATCTCTCTGCATTCTCCATTGTGATGGAGACTGCACTTGTTGCACTTGGGAAGATTACCAGAATAAGGTCTAGGAGCACTTGGAGCAGCTGAGGCTGGAGCATGTGGTGTGGACGGAACTTGAGCGGTAGCAGCATTAACTGCCACTGTTTGCTGCTTCTTGGATGATTCAGAGCCTTGACGCCCCTTTCTCTTGTTGTTCTTCCCCTTTTTGCTATCCTTTTCCTTCTTAACTTTAGTCTCCACTGGCTTCTCACCCTTCTTGTTGTTGTGGTCATACAGCTTCTTGGCCAATCTCTTAGCACTGTCGAAAGTTTTGGGATTTGCAGCTATCACGTTTCCTTGGATCGGGGAGGTTAGTCCCTAGATGAATCGCTCGATCTTCTTATCCTCTGAGGTAATCATCCCAGGGCATAACAGAGATAGTTCGCTAAACCTTGATATGTAGGCATCTATATCAGCGTTCCGGATAGTGAGATTCCACAGCTCTTGTTCCATTTTCTGAATTTCACGACGAGGGCAGCATTCGGCCATCAGCATTTCTTTCGTTTCTGCCCATGGCATGGAATTGGCTATGGGGAGTGTCATGGCTTCCACGTGTCCGTTCCACCAAGTGAGCTCTTGGTTAACGAAAGTGCATGCGGCAAACTTCACCTTCATCTCCTCAGGACAATCGCATATCTCGAATACCGATTCCACCTTCTCGATCCATCGTTTCAGGATGATCATCCCTCCAGTGTCGTTAAAGGTTCGTTGTTTGGCGTTGGCGAAGTCTTTTTAAGAACATGTTTTGGTGGGTCCTTGATTCATCCCGTTGTTCGAACTTCCAGCCCCTTGTCCGTTGACTCCCCCATTGTTCCTTTGGTGAGTTTGTGCCATTGCTGCGGTGACCGCAGTAGATAATGCTGCCTAGAATGCAACTGAGTCGACTTCGGGTGGGGTTGGTCCAGGGTTTCCGCGAGTGGGTCGTTGAGGCATCTTTCTTTCATGGAACGGAAAGATGTTGAGCGTCTGTGGTTTTTGGTGAGGTTGTGATCCTATAGACTAGGTGCGTGGCACAACTTAAATACTTCTACAATTTAGCATACAATCATGGATACGTAACACATAGCAGATTATAACGTCATAATAAAAGATATAAAATTTTTACTAATATTATCCGCATTCGATACATGAAATTTTTTGCTCGTAAGAGCATACATAAGTGATACTAGTTCGACAGCATAACGGCTCTATGAGTAGTGTAGTCACTTAAACATAGATTCGTGGTACATAACACAGATCCTAATGACCTAGTACTAAAAATGAGTATAATTAGTCTCTCGTACGATGGAACCTATCTAGCAGGTAGTAGAGTAGGTCCTATTGTTAAGGATGACGATGACACTCAATCGTGGATGTGACGCACCAGAAGTTCAGCCAGTTCATCTGCCTCTTGGGTGATTACCTCTACTTTTCGCTCGGCTCGAGTAGCCCGTGCCTTGGCGATGATGAGTTGAAGCTTCAGGCTTATAACTGTCTCCTCGAGAGCGCGTAAGTAGTCTGTATCCACCCCTTGAAACATGCAGAAATTTGACGGGGCTTCCAACTCGTGAGGTTCACTACACGCCTCCTCTACGCCCTTTTCTTCATCTGTCTCCCGGTCCAACTCATCATAATCGAGATCAACTATCATGTATTCGTCCTGTTCCTCTTCAGGTCTAATGTCGTGTGCCTTTCCTTGATCTACCTCTGACTCATCCTTGACCCTCCCGTGTGCTACTAGGACTTGATGAAACTGAATACCCTACTGCTCTCCTTCCATGAAGATTGGGAGGAGGTATACGAATAAACTATCATTACTCCTATGACCCTACAACTATTGTATAGACTGAACGGATGTTCTCTTCTTGGTGATAAATGGGTATGTTTTTAGGTTCCCTAGCTATCACAATTTCCTCAGAACATGCAATAGTTGTACCTTGGAGGAAATGTAGTTGATCAGGCTACATCCACTCCTTGATACGACTAAGAACAGTCTTGACTTAATCGAGATACTAGCATTATCTTGTTTGGTTCGGTATTATGTTCTTTTTCCTAATACAAGCAAGGATGTTTTTATTGTTATGTTTTACTTGTTTTGTTCAGAGTTGTGTTAGTCCCTCTTTTGGTTTATAGTTGCATATCAATGTGTGGTTAGATATGCTAGTTCACTATAAAAAGAGCTCTGATACCAACCTGTCACACCCCTGAACCAGACGGCAGAAACGTCCGAGGGCTATTGTAACTTAATTGAATACCATCACAATGATTATACATGAATCATAACATCATTCATCACCATGCATTGAAATATTACAACTAATAATGTTTAAATTCAGTACATTGTTTTAAACATCATAAATCATTCAATAATAAATCTAAGCAAAACACCATGACATCACTTGGTACTTATTCCTCGGTTTACCTGTTACCTGATAATACAAGTATTTTGGAAAAACGTCAACATATGAAATGTTGGTGAGTTCATAAGTAATGTTGAGAAAAATGATTTTTGTGAACTTTTAAAAACCCAGAAAATCCGATATTTTCTGAAAAGAGTATTATTCATAAAAAGTGTGAAGATCCGTAAGTATGCTTGTCGATTTTTGTAAACATGTATAATTGTTGAACTTTGTATACATCACATAGGTAAAAGTGTCGAAGTCCCAGGGAAAACCCGATGTTTTCCCAATACATAAAATTACGTGTCTTATTTATTGTTATACCGATACGACGATTGTTTTTGATTACCCAGGTGACATTGGATTAATTATGGGTTGTGAGTTGTTATAATCACGCATTAATGAAAATGACTAGTTTATAACTACCAATTAAAAACGATCCTTTAGGTGTCGTCTATACTACTCACTTAATCCAACCACCCTTACTTCTCTTGATTTACATGACGAATCTGTCTACTTGATATTACACAGGTGACATTTGATTAATTATGGGTTGTGAGTTCTTATAATCATGCATTAATGAAAATGACTAGTTTATAACTACCAATTACAAACGATCCTTTAGGCATCGTCCGTACTACTCACTTAATCCAAACACCCTGACTTCTCATAGCCCCGCAACCGAGGAGAAAGGAGGGTACGAAGCCCACTTTATTTCCATAAGTTCTTCAAGGCTATCGGGAATGCGAAAGGCACTTGGCCCAACTCGCATTTGACTTCTCGATATCGCTAGCAGTACCAATGGACCCTTGGGGTCCAACAGCACAATAGAGCTATTGAAAGTCATTTTACATGGAATTAGGTCATAGAATGCCCAATAACATGTAAGCGCATTCCCTTCGGGCCCAAAGATCATGTTATTGGGCTAGCAAGGCCCAACAAGCACGATTTGAAACTTTCAAGCCCAAAGATTGAATATTGACTCCTCGTAGATCTCGCGTGTTTATTGAAGTACTATTGTTTAATTATTTTTGACTTGTTATTGATTCGAGACCGAATCAATTCGTTTGGTAACAATATTGGTGTTGAAAGTGTATTTGTTGTTACGTTTCGCCGGTAGTCGTGGATCTCGTATTTTGTCTTAAGGGATTTATTTGTTCAAAAGTAAGATTTTACCTTTTCACGACCCTTCTTGGATAAAATTTGCACTTTTAGTCCTTTATATAAAAGAATTTCCATTTTAGTCCTTAAACCATTTTTCTTGACACTTTAGTACCATAACTTATTGAAAAGACATTTTCAGCCCAAAGTTACTTTGTAAACAGCATAAGTCCTTCAAAAATGAAGTTTTCTCGGTTGGAAGCCCCATTTTTGCAACTTTTACAGTTTTGGCCCAAAATGGAAAAGTTTTGCATTTTTGATCCCTTTTAAATTTGAAAAACATTTTTGACCTTTGAAATGGTTTTAATACACTTGAAATCCCCTGTTTTACAGAAAGTGGCATTTCCAGCCCCTCAAATTGAAAAATCTCGCAATTTGAAGCTTATTGGGCCGAAAAGCCCATTTTAGCCCATTAAGTTCAAAATTTCCATTTTATGCCCCTCAAAAATGTTGATATTCAGAAATATTGTTATAGAAACTATTTGGACCCTTTTTAACCTCCAGAAATTATAATTTGTCGTTTTCGGCCCTTAGTTTTGTATTTTTGACAATTTAAGCCCAAAAATGGGTTTTATGTTCAAATATGATCATCCTATCCAAATGAACTATTTTTCTTGACTTGATTAGTGTAAAATGGTTTAGGTTATGTTTATTTCATTCCTTATGTTATAGATGTCTGTTTTTAGATACTTTTTGGATAACATATTCATCACAACACACGATATTACACACAAACATGCATCAAAAAACACATAGCATACATTTACTCATAGATCTACACATTTGCTTGTATTCTCCCCCATAAAAAATCATAAAACCTGAAAGAAAGGGGGTATGAAGCTCACCTTTGGTGTGGTTTTGGTTTTTGGAAGGAAAAATGAGAAAAATTTGGCCCTAGCAAGCTTTCTTGGAAGATCTCGAACTTGGATGCTTCTAAGGTGCTAAATCATAAGTTTGAATGAATTAAGAGATGATTCTTGAATGGAATGAAATAGCTAGCTTATGGATCTAAGCAACATCTTACCTTAGATGATGATTTTTATGTAAGAATCCCTTGAACACCTCTTAGATCTTGAAAATATGGAGAGGGAATGAGAGAGTTTCTTGAGAGAATTCTGAGTGAAATGTATGTGTGTGTGTGCTTGGATTCGGCCGAGAGCAAGAGAAAGAGGAAAGAAGAGTGATTTTGAATTGAATTGCATGAAAACATGAGATGGCATGGATGTTTGAAGTGTAATAACCTAGATATCTTCCATACAAAGATGAGGTGTCTTGCAAGAAGTCAACTTCTTCTTCTCCTTTTGGGCTTGGGCCGAGAATTAGAAAGGAAAAAGAAAAGAATTTTGGCCTTGTATGCCTAAGCCTTTTTCATGGTTATGTTATGTGATGTTTGGTCCAAATAATTATAAATGTGATTCTTATGACCTATTAGGGCTAAATTAGGTTAATTATGGCCCAATATGGTTCATTTATTTAATTTATTTTATTCTAGGCCCAATATGGCCCGAAATATTGAAATAAATGGAAGTGGGTCCAATTAGAGACCATTTAAGAGTTCTAAGCCCAATATGGTCAAATTGGAAGCTTACTGGTCCATTGGGCCCAATAAGGATGTTCTAGTCCAAAATGGACATAAACAAGAACTTCTAGGGTTTCCAATTGCTTATTGACTACTTGAAATGCTTGTATGAGGTGTTTGATTGAAATTATGTTGTCATAGAGTATGCATTATACATGCTCTCATGTCTTTGATTCATAATTTGGCTTAAGTGTTGTAGTTACAAGGCACAAAAATTTCTAGTTGTGACACTAAGGCAGTAAAACCCCAGGCAAATGTTGCTTCATTTATCATCAAGAGAGATGATCAACAGCTTGTGTATGTTCCTGTGAATTAACAATCGAATAGTTTTTGATAAGTATCAAAGGGCATCTTTTAAAAGTAAATGTTGGGTTGGTTTAAAATTTCATTACATATCAGCCTTAACATAAGGTGAGAAATTGTAAATGAAATTACTTGTATGACCAGTGTAGTCACTGACAAGTTTGCTTTAGAAAATATTTATCATGACTAGGATATGCGAATGAAACTCACACTGAAATCATATTCAAAAAAAAATTGTACTGGATCTTGTTGGGTAACAAACATCCTGGGTTGCGAATGTTTGATCAAGACCACGCATGCGAAGTGAATATGATTTTGAGTTTCGAATTGTGGTACAGAAACAAAAGTTTCGTCAATTTCTGGAACAACGTTCCCCGTCAATTCCTTAAAGTGTAGGATGTTTGGGTTTCACTTTCATCACGGATTCATGATGTCAGATCATAAACACATAATTTTTGTATATCTAAGTCTCAATGGGTTTGATCAGAGACCTCTCGGACATACGTCTTTGTGTGTGATTTGTGTGAAGAATTTTGTGATGAAAAAGATTGGTTATAAGATCGAATGTACCTCTGTTATTTGTGGACCAAACAGAAAACTCTTATCTCATATGAGAAGAGTAAGGTAGCTCTTTTGACTTATGCGAATACAAGCCTTGTTGGGAAGAAATTTTCATGTGATAATTTCATCAAGGCTTTCTTTTCTCACACATAGAGTCATATGAGGCTTGAATCAACATTCTGTAGCATGCTTCTAGGGACATTCTAACTAGTACAAAGTTGAAAGAAATGATACCTTCCTATAGAAACATATAAGCATGACCTATTCGCATTAAGCCCTAGACTAAACTCAATACACACAATGCTTATAGAACAAAAAAAATATTTTTGTGATTTTTGAATTTTTCAAAAATAACAAAAAAATTTTGATTTTTCGAAAAGGACAATGAATCAAAAGAAAATATTTTTGATTTTTCAAGTTAACTTTTTTAAAAAAAAAATTTAAAACACAAAATGAACTTTAAACTTACCTTAGTTATCATGTGTGCGAATGCGAAGAAATGTGGATGCGAAGCCATGCGAAGCCTCTGAATGAATAGTAACTTCTGAACGATTCCGACTCAGAGGTACTGAATGAACCTTTCATCCTTGAATTACTGATTTTGGAACTGAATTCGCATCAATCATTTCCAAACCTGCTAAAATTCTTACAAATGATTTTTCATCAAGAGGTTTAGTAAAAATATCAGCAAGTTGTTCAGTGGTTTTAACAAAATGAATTTCAATATTCCCATCTTCCACATGATATTTGATAAAATGATATCAAAGCGCAATGAGTATTGTCTTTGAGTGTTGTACTGGATTATGAAAAATACGAATTGCACTTTGAGAATCACAATACAAAGGAATCTTTTTCATATTGATAGCATAATCATGAAGTTGACTTTGAATCCAAATGATTTGCGAAGTGCAAGCAACAGCTGCAATGTATTCAGCCTCAGCAGTTGATATAGCAACACAAGTTTGCTTCTTCGATTGCCAACATACCAATTTTCCATCCAAAAGTTGACATCCACCACTTGTACTTTTCCTATCCAATGTACATCCTCCTAGATCAGAATCTGAAAAAGCTTGAATAAAAAATCCCGATTTCGAAGGATACCAAAGTCCTAACGAAATTGTCCCCTTAAGATACCAAAAAATATTTTTCACTGCAGTCAAATGAGGTTCTCTGGGATTAGCTTGATATCTAGCACAATTACATACCGAAAACATAATATCAGGTCTACTTGCAGTTAAGTACAATAAAGACCCTATCATGCTTCGATAAAGTGTTAAATCAACAGCAGGAGCATCTAACAAATGAGTTAGTCTTGTTCCCACTACCATTGGTACTCTCAGTTTCGTGTTGTTGGTCATTCCAGACTTTTCAAGCAAGTTCTTCATGTATTTTTCTTGATTGATTAAAATTTCATCCCTGTTCTGTCTTATATTCAATCCAAGAAAATTATTAATTTTTCCCATCATACTCATTTCAAATTGACTCTTCATTAGATTTTCAAATTCATTTGACAATGTTGGGTCAGTTGAGCCAAAAATAATATCATCAACATAAATTTGAACAATCATAAGATGATCCCCAACTTTCTTGCGAAACAAAGTGGGGTCAACTGATCCTTGTTTAAATTTAGATTGTTTCAAGAAATTTGTAAGTGTTGTGTACCAAGCTCTTGGTGCTTGTTTTAACCCATACACTGCTTTGTCTAGAATGTAGACATGATCAGGATGTTCCTCATTTATAAATTTTGGTGGCTGTTCAACATAAACTGTTTCTTCAAGTTCTCCATTTAAGAATGCACACTTAACATCCATTTGAAAAACATCAAAGTCTTTGTGAGCTGCATAAGCTAAAAATATGTGAACTGCTTCGAGTCTTGCAACAGGAGCAAATGTTTCTTCATAGTCTATTCCTTCTTGTTGCGAATAATCTTTAACAACTAGTCTAGCTTTATTGCGAATAATATTGCCATCTTTGTCGGTTTTATTTTTAAAAATCCATTTTAATCCGACAATTGAAACATTAGAAGGTTTAGGAATTAATCTCCAAACCTTGTTTTGTTCAAATTTAGCCAGTTCAAATTGCATAGCAACAAACCCAATCTGAGTGTTCCATAACATCCTTTACTGTCTTTGGCTCTATTTTCGAAATAAAGACATTAAACATACACAGTTCTTAGTTCGCATTCAGTACCTCATTTTTCGCACGAATTTGAGCTCTTGTCAACACACCATCTTGTGGATTCCCAATTACCTCTCCTTTGGGATGATTCTTTTTCCATTTCTCAAGTGGTGGAAAATTAGGATTAAATTCTAATGGTGCATCTTCGTACACATCTTCATTCTCAGATCCTGCAACAGAAAAATTATCATTTAATTCATGAAATTCATCATTCTCATCAAGATTAATTGTCTCTGTTGTATCATGCTGCTCCTTAACATAATGTTCATCTTGATGCTCCCCCTCAAAATTATGATCCTGTTGAATTTGCGAATGCTCCCCCTTAACTTGATGATTTTGTTGAGATTGCGAATGCTCCCCCTCAACTTGATGATTCATATTTTCATTCTCCCCCTCGAAAGTTTGATGTTTGTGTTCATTGTTAATCGTATGCTACCCTTCCATACGAACTTTAGGCATACTTTCACAAGATATTGAACTTGTAGTGATTGTTGAATCATCAGTATGTTTTGAGGATTCTGATGTTTGATTATCAGGAGCATTAGTTTCCGCATCAATTGCCCTGTCAGGAATTCCGAAAATTAAGTCATAATCAAAATCCTTTATTTCATAATTATCAATTTGAGTATCTGAATCAACAAGAATTGATTTATTTTCAAATTTACTATCCGTTTGTTTAAGATAGTAATCATCAAAAGTTAAGTTGAAAGTTTCTTCAACGTTTCTTGTTCGCTTGTTTAGCACCCTGTATGCAACTGAATTTTGCGAATATCCTAAGAATATGCCTTCATCAGCTTTAGCTTGGAACTTTGTCAAATTATCTTTGAGAGTCATTATGAAAAACCTGCAACCAAAAACATGAAAGAATTTGACTTTAGGTTTTCTATTGTTGAGTATTTCATATGGAGTAACATTGAATCTTCGATGAATGAATGATCGATTCTGAGTAAAGCATGCAGTAGAAACTGCTTCAGCCCAAAGATATTGAGCTAGATTCGCATATGTTAACATGGTTCTGGCTGCTTCGCATAGAGATCGATTTCTTCTTTCAACAACACCATTTTGTTGTGGAGTATATGGTGATGAGAAATTATGTGAAATTCTTTTGCCTGTGAGAAATGAATCAAGTGTTTGATTTTTAAACTCAGAACCATTATCACTTTTAATTTTTCGAACACTCTTTTAAAGAATAATCTTAATCTGTTTGATAAAATCAATCATCGTCTGAGCAACTTCAAATTTTAACCTGAGAAAAAATACCCATGTGAATCGAGAAAAATCATCAACAATAACTAAAATGTACCGCTTTTTATTGATTGTAGCAACAGTCGACGGTCCACATAAGTCAATGTGAAGAAGTTCCAATGGTTCCATGATTTTTGAATCTATCACAATTGGATGACCTTTTCTATGTTGTTTTCCTTGTTCGCAAGCTGCACACAAAGTATCATTGTCCAATTTTAGTACAGGTAAACCTCGAACTAAATCTTCAGTGACAAGTTTGTTAATGTTGCGAAAGTTCAAATGCGACAATCTTCGATAGCAAAGCCAGCTAACATCATTAGAAGCTTTTGATAGTAAACACACTGCAGGTTTGCTCACGATTGGTTTGATGTCTAGTGTAAACATGTCACCATATCTTTTGGATTTGAGAAGTACTTCATTTGTCTTCGCATTTGAAATTATACTTCCTTCTTCATTAAACATAACTTGATTTCCAATACCCACAAAAAGTTGCGAAACACTAATCAAGTTATGTTGAAGACCTTCAACATAAGCAACCCTGTTAACAGTGAATTGTCCATTTGTGACTTTCCCATAGCCTTTCACTTGACATTTGTGATTATTTCCAAATTTGACTACTCTTGCATTTTCCAAGCTTCGATAATCTCGCAAGTTTTCCTTTCTTGCAGTCATGTGACGAGAGCAACCACTATCAATATACCATTTCGCATCATATTGCTCGTCACACATCACCTGCATTTATTGAAAAAATTTATGAACCCAAGACTTATTGGGTCCTCCATTAGTATTTTTGAACAAATGCTTTGAATTTAAAAACCATGTTTTCACTTTGTCTATGACACTGTCAATTATATCAACATCATCAGTTCGAGATATTGAAATATAGTTGTTCAACAGTTTTGGATTTTCATTGAGTTTCATCTCATATTTCACAACATTCGCAACTTTGATAATTGGTTTCCATTTTTGTACCGGAACTTTCGAATTATAAGATGATGAACTACCAGTGGAAGAGTTATTTGCGAACTTGTCAAATGCATTCTTTATTTATTGCTCTGAAAACTTCCCATTTTGATATTGTCTTCCTTTCCCTTCAAGCCAACGACTGATCATACATACATCATATTTTCCTTTTGTATACGAAACTTTGGTCGGTTTAGAGACTGAAGGATTTTGAAAATTTGGTTGTTTAGGTGAATACTTCAATTTTGTTTGAGTTGTGACATTCAAAGATGATGAATTATTCGTGAATTTGCCAACATTATGAAACTTTTGATTTTTCGCAAATTTTTGCGAAGTCTCAAATTTTCGATTGTTGTCATATTTGCGAACAAGTTTATTATTATTTTTCATTGGAATTTTGTCAAAAGAATTTATTGGTTTATGAAAACTTGTATCCTTTTGTTTATTTATGCTTTAAAATTTTGATGATTTTGACTTTGAAATTTGTTCTTTTTCAACTTTTGATTGATCATTGGAGACGACTTGCCAAAAGATTACTTTTCTTGCTTTTCTTTTTGAAACATTATTTTCTGTTGAATAATTTCCAACCATCAATTTGAATTCATGAGAATTTAATTTCACTTCAACCTTTGGTTTTTCAACTGTTTCAAAAACTTGGTTTGCTTTTTCACCTTTAACCACCCATTTTTATGATGATTTTTGTCTTTGAAAAACATAAGAATTTTGAGTTAAATTGTTTTCTACTGTGTTTTGATTTGTGAAGAAACCTTCAGTAGTTGAGTTTTGATTATCTTTTACAACCATTTTGTTGAATTCAGGGTTAATTTTCTCAGCATTCCCAGTAGTGACAAAAAATTGATTTGGAAAAATGATGTTATCAGTGCATATAAAATTTGGATAAACCACAGTGTTAGTTTCCAAATAATGTGCACCTTTTTCAGTTAGAATTTTGTCGAATTCTTTTGTATCTCCAAACACTTGATCAACCACAACTCATGGAGGTATTTCATGTGAATCCTTCACATCTTCTTTGTTTTGATCAGTGTCATCAGATTTCCAGCTTTCAACTTCCACATTATCAAAATTACAATGTTGCGAAGTAGAGGTTTTTTCAATTTCATCTTTAACTATCGAATCAATTATAATTTCTTTACCTTTGATCTTAGATGTGATATTAATGATAGACAATTGAGAACAATCGACCTCTTCTTCCTCTTCAATATCACTAGTTTCACTCAAATTATCTAAATTGTCATTGACATCAGCATAATTATGTTAAGAATCAAGAGTTGAAATCGGTTTTCTTTAAAATTTTCACTTGTTCATTCTTTGTCAAACTTTCATTGACAATACTAACCAATTCATCAGCATTCAAAAATTCATCAATTTTGACAATACCATATGCGAATCTATCATCAGGTATTTTGTCAAATTCAGCAATTGTGTTTTCGCAATCATAAGACAAAACATCAACTTTTTCACGATCATATTCAAGAAAAGGTAAAAGTTTCCTATGTTGTTCTTTGCTAATGTCAAATGAATGATGTAAAGTTGTTAATTTTGCATACAAACGCTTAGCAGAATTACAGTATATGTTTGTTTATGCTAGTAACAACCTAACTTCATTTGAAAGATTGTCCTTATCACAATTAACATTTTTGATCTGCAGTTCAAGTTTGTCTACACTGCTTCTTTTTATTTCTAATTCTCTTCGTGTCTCACCAAGTTTCATATTTAAATTTTGAGCTTCAGTACTAGCAGACACAATAACAGAATCAAAATAAGCCACAGTATCATCAAATGAAGTAATTTCAGCATCATAAGCAGATAAAGGAATATTAAAAGATTCAAGAATAGCACGTACGTTGGTGGTCATTAGAGATTTGTCTGTGGATTTCAATACGAAGCACCGACCTAAAACATCCTCTTCGCAATTGTCTTCAAAGCTTGCGAACATAGCTCCATGAGTTGGATGCCTCATTTCTTCGTCATCAGATCCTGAAGACCAGATCTGATATGTTCCACTCTCTTCCTCATCAGACTCACCCTTCGCAACTAGTGAAATTTCTTTTCTCTTTGCACGCAAATCATCAATCTTTTTCGAATAGTAAGCTTCATCTTTCACTTTGTTCTTTTTCTCCTCTTTCTTTCGCAACATGCAGTCAGCTGCGAAGTGATTCCCACCAGTAGATTCTAGAATCACCTTTTAGTTTCTTCATATTCTTTGCATCTTTTTGCTTATCATCAACTTTTTCCATTTTCTTCTTCTCCTCACCTCCAGCTTTTGTGACTCCAATCTTCGCGTCATTTTCTTTTCCTTTTGGATTAAAAGGCTTTTTGAAAAATTTCTTAACTCTATTGTTTGAGTAGAATGCTACAGCTTCATCATTAGAGTTCATCAAGAAACCTTCATTGTCTGAACCATCTGTTTCATTAGTATCAACTTCAGATACCTTTGAAACAAGAGCCAAAGGACCTCCAATACTTTGTTTTGATTCTTCATACATTTCTGAAACTTCACTTTAGTGTGTTTTCAGCTGATTGTAAAGATCATTCAAGCTGGTTGTATCAAAACTATGTTGATTCTTTATCATCATGCTCACACTTCGTCATTCCTTGCGAAGGCCCATCATGAATGTTAAATTGTATTCCATGAAAGACATCACGATTCCATACCTATTGCAGCGATACACAAGTTCATTCAGACGATCATAGTAACTTTCAAGAGTTTCAGCATCTTTTTGTCTGAATTCCTTCAGTACAACAAGACATTGCTTCACAGAGTTGATCTTTGTTTTTTCGCTACCTTGATACTTCTCTTTCAGAGTGATCCGGATCTCCTTGGCTGTTTTACAACTACGGATGTAATTGTAAACCACAAGAGGTAGAGCACCTCTTCGTTCCCTCATGCATCTCTTTTCATTCTTCTTCGGACGGTTTTGTTGTTCAGCAACTTCAGCAGAAGCAGTAGACGATCCAATTGATTGAACATTAGCATGAACTTGAACTGTTCCATTGATACGGTTCTAAAGTTCAAAATCTATTACATTTAAGTAATCCTCCATTCTATCAGCCCATTGATCATAGTATTCAGGAATTAACATCGAATTTTGGTTGAAGAACCAAGCAAATGAGAGAAAGAAGTCATTGTATTCATGTTGAAGTTCGCCATTGATGAACACGAAAATTTTAGAAAGCTTGAAAAAACTTAACGAATTTGAGAATTAATCAACTGAAATGATCATAAATTGCTAATCGATCACTCAACTAAACAATTCAAAGGCAGAACCGATTCAAATCTGAAGATCAAAAGTGATTTTCAAAACCAAAATGCGCGGAAAATTTTGAGTAAAGTTACTACTCAAAAAGCAAATGATTCTAACACGAAAATCAGATCGATGCAGTTTGAATCCTGCTCTGATACCAATTGAATAGAATTGTTATCGAGATTATGAAAGCAATTATGATTGAATGATTGAAAAGTAAGAACACAACGAGTAAATATTAATCAGATCTTATATTGATGAAGACTGATTACAATGCTTTAAGCAGAAAGAATACTCGAGTTCAAAAGTTCTTTCTACTTCTAACCTCAGTCCCTATTTATAGGAAACCGGAGTGAACAAAAAATATACTAAGTCTATTACAATACGCTTCGCATAAAACTGTGACTTAGTAAAATAACTAATATGCGAAACCCAAAAGAAACAACCACTTCGACTTTTACAATATATAGACTCTACATTAAGAAACTTTTATCTTTCTGCCTAAGTTGATTCTTCTCATTCATTCTGCCATACATCAGAACTTTTCCAATGTTTTAGAATTATACTTTAAACTTGTAAGTATAACCATATTTACTAAGCTTGAGTAAATCATGACGAATAGTCTTATCGATCTTTTGTGGTGGACCTGACCAGTGCACAAGAATGTTTACTCGATCCCTTACTCCTTCACTTGATTCACTTAAACATGTGAACAAGGAATTAGTCTTAATTTTCCAAAGATGAAAATTCTCATTCATCATACAACTTGCATGATTCCAAGTTTCTATCCAATTGAAACTTGGGTGATGAGAATCTTTCCTTGTTCGGTAAATTTAGACACTATCGCAAATGAAAGAATCAAATCCACTTTCCAATATTTCTATCAATGGAATCATATAAACAACAATTTTTCACAAATGCCATTGTAAGGATACTTAGAATAAATAAAACCAAAAATTTTACTTCAAAACTTTGTGGAAAACTTATCCTAATAATGCAGAAGCATATGAAAAACTTGTTATCTATTCATAAGCAATATTACATAAGTCCTAAGTAACAGTTCAAATATCTGATCACCGAACCATGCGATCGAAATCCATCTTCGCGATCAGAATCAGCATATACTTCCTTCTTCGCTTTTTCTTTGATTCTTAAAACATCAATATGTAAACCAGTCACATCATGTAATAAGAATCTCATAATAGAAACTTAATAGAGTTTGATAGTGGACTTTACCTGAAGATCTTTCAGGTAAATTTGGCAGCTTCGTAACCAATGCCCCTTACCATGTACCATTTTCAATGTCCATGGAAGTTTGGGAAGTTGATCTTCTAATCAAATTTGCTTTACTAGTCCTCCTAATCATTGTTGATTTAGAAGCACCAATCAAATAGATAAGATCATTAAGGGTAATGTCATAGTCTGTTCCATAGTAGTCCAAAAGGAACTCACTATGTGTCATAGAAAGTGATTGGACATCCAACATTCTCAAGACTTTGACACCCAACTCTCCCAACTTGTCAATATGTGACTTTATCTCCTAGATGCGATCACACGTAGACCTTTCTTGCTAATAGGGCTTGAGTGACCTTGAACTTGTGGGTTAGGGAGAATAATTGGAGGTGGTGGAGGAAGTGAAGTTCCAAGAGATTTAGGAGGATCATAGGTGTCTAAACCAGACATCTCTTGGGAGATATTCAAGATAGTTGATCTAAAGTCCTTAATATAACACCCAATATGAAATACTAAGGCTAGGACCCAACAAACTATTTTATAACTTGGAAGAAGGATGTCGTAATCCAAGCTATAAAATATTTGAAGGTAGGTGAAGACGATTCACCAATTTCCACCATGATAAACGAAATGTATTTTTAGGTTTTAATTGGTTTTGAAGCTCCTAAATTCTATTGAGATTCATTGAACTTTTCAAAGGCATGTTTCAATCTCGAGTGTGCCCTTCAGGTTTTATGACTGGGATGCCAAGGATCACAAAACAAGGTGTGAATAACCATGAAAATATACTTGGTACCCTTAATATTTACCCCTCAATCGATGTGTTGGTTAACCACACACGCTCCACCGATACTATGATAAACATTAATTTACCCTTTTCCTACCTTGTTAAATCAAGCTAGTATGCCGGTTAACCACACATGCTCCACTAACTGACTTAAGCAAAGTGCAAAGTGTAATTTCATGGGTTATCACCAAATTCACATTTTCCTAAGTAAGTAAGATTCGGTATTAATATAAGTTTATTTACTTAGTATTTATCATTAATACTTTTAATGAAGGGAGAATTATAGTCTTTGTCCAACCCGTTCGGCTAACGACCCTCCACCGGTCAAGGAAGTAGTGGGTAAGAGTGGACAACCATTAAACTGCCATTTTGTAGGCAGTAACCTTATACCTCCATTA
Organism: Lactuca sativa; assembly: GCF_002870075.4. Taxonomy (NCBI): domain Eukaryota; kingdom Viridiplantae; phylum Streptophyta; class Magnoliopsida; order Asterales; family Asteraceae; genus Lactuca; species Lactuca sativa. The sequence continues at coordinate 129,823,258 of NC_056623.2, read as the reverse complement.
TAGACCGGCTTCGTGAATGAGACCTACTAATGGTAAGAGGACATTACTCTTATATATATATATATATATATATATATATATATATATATATATATATATATATATATATATATATATATATATATATATATATATATATATATACGGGTTGAATTTTAACTTTTAAAATTCTAAGGGCTTAACTTGGAATTAAAGTATTCATAAGTGAAAACTTTACAAATTCCAAAACTTGAGGGCAAGTTTTTGAAACTATCCAAAACTATTCACTTCATAACTTATGAGTTTAATGGTTGATTAAAATGAAGACTCTTCATTTTTTATGTAACCTCTTATTCTTTAATAACACTTTTAAAGAAGTGACTCTTAAACATCCATAACCTAAGGACAAGTTATGGAGTCATAATACTATTTAATGAAAAAGACTCTTCATTTTTTATGTAACCTATGACACTTTTATGAGTTTTAAGATTCATAAATGTGACCTTTTATGTAAGTTCAGGATAAGTTACAAAAACACATTTTATGAACTACCTCTAGATTAATTAGGATTGGAAACAACTAAAACACAATTTTTTCCATTAATATAAACTAACTCATAAATCAACGAAATATAAAACTTTTTGGTAATCCATAACTTATGGAGTTAAATACTTCTTTTATGATGAAACTTTTCATGTTCCATAACATAAGAATAAGTTATGGAATTCTTTAAAACATTAACACCAAATTTTGTAACTTCATAAAAACTTTGAATCAATTTTTTTAAAACCTTTTCATATTCATAACTTATGTAGGTTTCAAAAAAAGAACTCTTTAGATCAAACTTTTAAAACTAATAAAATAATCATATCATTTTATCTTTTACTAAATTTGACATAATTCAACTCATATAGCAAATGATTCAAATTTTAGAAATAATTATTTTTTTCACAAAAAACAAGTAATTATCTTAAAATTTGACAAACATCATGTTCTTTTTTTCCTCTTTTTTTCAACTTTGAAAATAAAACATTTGCATCAATAAAACAGAAAACAATTCATGGCTCTGATACCAATATTGGATTTTCAACATTCTAACACTCCTAAGTGTACATGCAACCCTACATATTTTGGATCTATGTTTTCTATATTATACATACAAATATGAATATCCAAGGTATTATCCTAACTAGCATACGAAAACATTAATAATAGGGTAATAAAATAGATAGAATACATACCTTGTTGTTGTAACTTGTCTTCATGAAGTTTGAGTGCCTAGTGCCCCAAGTGTGACACCTCAAATGGTTCACACAACACCATGAACACTTGGAATAACCTTGAGAATAAGGATACTTTGGTTCTCTCTAGTGAAATCGGCCTTGCCCTTTTGTGTAGACACACTAGTCACAATTTCACCAACCAAGGACATATTTATATATTGTGGAGATTAGGGTTAAACTCTAATACCCATGACCTTTCATTTCATAAGATCCATGGGTTAAACACTCCATGGACTATCCATGAAAGCTTAGCCCAACCTAAATAAACTTGGCTCATCACACATATATATCTAAGAGTCCATATTTAATTAGTTCCTTTTGATCACTTAATTAATTACAAATTAATTGTTGATCAATACTAATTAAATAATATGATTATATATTAATATATTAGAACTTATAATATATTAATATAAATCACTAGTATCCTTTTTCCTCATCTTGTCTATCCAATTATCCCAATGCCATGCAACCCAAATGGACCATGCCGGGTCGGGTCAAGTCTTACCAATTATAGTTATGGACTTAAATATTAATCCAACAAAAATAAGTAATAAAATTAAAATAAAAAAAAATAACATAAATTGTATTTTTAAATATAGCTTATCGTTACAATGTATTCATAAGTTATATTATTCTTTTGGGTTAAATACAATACTACAAGTTAAAATTAAAAAGTACATTTTCTTTTATTTTGGTTAAAGAAAAAAAAAGAACTTGTTCTTTTTTGTTTTCATATTTATATATATAAATATGTTTTTTTTGTTTTAGATTAAAACTATGTTTATGTTCTAATATATATATATATATATATATATATATATATATATATATATATATATATATATATATATGTTTTTGGTTAATAATGAAAATAGTTTAGTCCTTTAGATTAAATAAATAAAAATTATCTTTTTAAGTATATAAAATAAAATACATTTTAATAAAAAAATATATTGTTGCGTGTGAAAGCACACATGTGCATACATATGTATCTATGTAAAATAAGTTTATTTGATAATATTTTATATGTATTTTTCAGAGTAATTTATTATATAAAATATAAATTTAGATTATTAATTATTTTACTATTTTTCTTAACTGAGAGAACATCAATACACCACACATGCCTGAGGTTCTGTTTGATAGTCTATTATCTGAAAAATTAAGAGGCAATTTCTTAATTTTCAAATGTAAACTGTTTGGTTGGATATTAATTTATTCCTCTTAATTAAAAAGATGTCTCTTAAACTTTTAGAGGTAAAAGCATATATGAAAAAATAAATAGAATGTGCGTTCCCTTTTTGCCCAAATACTCCATCTCCTTTCTCTACTCTTTCTTTTTCACAAACGTCCTGAAACTCCAACTAGATAAAACTTTGCACTTTTTTAGGATAAGTAGTTACAATTTCCGTTATTTAATTCAAATTTGTAATAGTTGTTTTTTTAATCGAAGTTAAATAAATACATAAACATTAAGCCCCAAAAGACTTTCTTGTTTTTCTTCACATGTAGGTGCTCTGTTCTTGACTAGAAGCACCACTTTTCATCTTCTTATAATGATTTCCTTATATCCACAATAGAATATATAAATTTCTTCAGAGACAAACTTCTATAATAATATTACGTGACAACCCGATATTTCAAGTCAATGTAATGATCTAAAGTCAACTATTGTAACCTATTTTTGAATTAATAAAAAGAGTGTCAGAAATGAAGTGTTCAAAAGTCTCAATTGGGATACATAAAATGACAGATATCATGTCAAGGTTTTCAGAAATATAAAAACACTCAAATCCGAGTTATAACGAAGAAGTTATGACCAATCCAACATCCGCGGCATAACCGGTAAAACGCTGTTAAGTGTAAAAACGTGAAATTTCAATAAAATACTTTTTAGTCTTAGGTATCTAAACGAAAGTAGTAGATTATGTTAAACCGTGAATGTGCATAAAAAGAACGTCCAAAACTGACTTCGTATGAAGAAGTTATGATTTTTCTAAGTTTCGGAATAGCAGTAGACGGCTAAAAACTCGAAACAGTGATCGAGTGATTTTTAGCCGACACAGCCTAAACGAGAATCGAAGATCTCGATAATAGTTGTACAACGATAAAAAGACAGATGACAACGGGCGTCGAATGAAGAAGTATTTAATTTTTAATGGACTTTTCCTGTCCCGTCCTACTAAAAATATAATTATAAAAATAAAGTCGAAACCAGCCAACAGAGTCCAAATGAAAGTTGTAGAGCATAATCTCACCTTAGCGTGGATATACAGAACGCCAAAATCGAAAATCGTATGCAAAATATATAAATTTTTGAAGTACAGGACACGAACTTCAACATTTGTCAGAGACTCACGTCGTGAGTCAGAAGTTCACGACGTGAACCAGTGATAGACGTTTTCCAGAGCCCTATTTGCACCCTATAAATAAGCATGCAAGGCTTCCGAATTCAGTTGCCAATTTACAACTTGTCTCCCATATTTTCTCACTTTCAAGCCCCTCGAGACTACCCCGACGCCCTAGTTACGTATCTAATCTCCGACGAAGGCCCGAATCTCCAAAACTCCCATGAAATTTACCACTTTCCGGTTGAAGTGATGCCCGAGTAAATTCTTGTGTTCATCAAATCATCACACTTACCATGTGAGTTCATACCCCTATATTTACACGTCTAGGGGGACTTATGTTAAAAATACAAATCATTACATACTGTCTCTAATGCTTCATCTACATTTTTGTTTATAAATGTTAAACACATGAAATAACGTTACTACTAATGTTATACTTTACATGAAAAGTTGGTAATACACCAAGGTTTTTCATTCTAACGGAACACACTTTTGAAAACTATAATAGGTATAATTTACGAGATATTCATGATATTTTACATACTACAAACACTATAAAGAGAAAATACTTATTTTACAAGAAAAATGGGCTTTCATATGTAAACTGTTGATACTAAATTTTGTGAAACATTTGACTTCAGTGTACCTTCAAGTACATGGTCTATGTCCTGTATTATATACCATAATCTCTTGTAGGGAGAGCGTGATTTTTGTGTATAGATCCATACAATACTGACACTCCCACACCTAAATTGTTAGCTATAGTTAGACCAGCAGGTATGGGGTGACAAACGTCATATCATTACAACGCTTGATGAACGTTGTTACAGGCAGTCTGGGTCAATAGTACGATTATAAAACGTCACATGGAGTATTAATGATAGATTTTGGTTTACGAGGCTATCAAACGCCTTAGGGATTATATATACAAATATAAATATGCTTACATTATTTTAGGTATGGAAAAATACTTATGCATTCCGGTTTTAGAGCCTTTAAACCCACCACTCATTTATGGAAAATATTGGATTTTCTAGAAACAAACTCGGTTACTTTATACAGAAAGGCATACAATTCTTATACAAAAACGCTTATGAACACACCAACTTAATTGTTGACGCTTTTTCAAAACTACTTGTATTTCTCAGTGATTCAGTAATATAGGTAAACAACAGCTTTTGGAGAAGGACGCTTAGACGTCGGTTCAAAACTTATTTTATCATCATATTGTAATTTATTTTGAAACATGGATCACATGCAACAATGTAACTTTTTAAATTATATATATGGTAGTTGTGTTTGCTTTCTTTATCATTATTCAACTTTTACAATACTACATGAAGTCATCCGCCCTCGAACGATTCCACCATTTTGGTTTGGGGTGTGACAGATTGGTATCAGAGCATTGTTTATAGTGAACTAAGTATATCGAACCACATCAGATATACAAACTATAAGTGCAACAGGACAAAAACTCTCTGACTAAACGTTTTCACACAAACTATACTTTATTAAGTTAAAATGTTAGTTTCATAAAGGTACAAATACATGCGTGCAACAGTTTAATGTCATAGTTAGAACTATACAAAAGTATTAAGACAAGTTGGACACTATGACTACGCCACAGAATATGTAATCAGATCTAGGATGAATATAGCATGATCAACTATATTTATCCGAGATATGACCAACGTATGTCGGGGAATAGTTGTAGTGAGCAACAAGCCAAAAACTTACCAAAGTAACACTAGAATCAAACTTACAAATTTAAATACTATCAGAGTATTTTGCGACACTATAAAAGTTGTAACAAATGTGTAAACCTGGATATTTCGTTAAAACTAGGAATAGTCAAATAAATAGAAATATGCTAATAAAAACTAAAAACCTTCACTTACAGGTCTATATTTGCAAAGCGCATACTTTAAATTTACACATGATTAAAGTTTGATAGGCTAAGGATTTATGATTTCGCTTTCGGTCCTTTTCCTTGTTTGGATGTGGGCTTAGAGTGAAGCTACATATCCAACGGCCTATTCGATCTCAATTGTATGTAATCTGTATACATTAGGTAATTATAAGAGGACTCGGTGTAGGTGTTATCATAAAAAATTTTGTTTACACTCAAGTTTTATATCTATTTCTCTTATCTCTATTCTCGATCAAACGAAATGGCAGGATTTCATATCCACGGGGATCTTTACTACCCTAACCAAGGCAATGGAGGTTGGGTCGAGGAGGATCCAGAAGAGGATCCTGAAGAGATTCCCGAGGAAGATCCAGAAGAAGATCCCAAAAACGAGGAAAAGGAAGAAGTGGATGGGGGCACTGACTCAGAACTAGAGGTCTACAATCCTCCCCATGAAGCACCAAACCCATGATAGAACTTTCAGGGCCCGAAGCCCCGCTGGGCTGAAGTTCTGAAACGATGGAGTCAGGAACCAGGACAGTGCCCACCCTATGCATGCGACGAGGCTTTTATAACCTCAGTAATAGAGGTTCGGCTGACAGGGCACTCCCTTTCATGGTTCGTTGCATTGCTAGTTAAGGCGAGCAAGCTAGAGTGAACGCCAACCAGATCATGGACGTTGGTGTCACTGCCCAAGTCATGGTGGTATGTCTTCGTCTCCTGGACGAAGAACATGAGCGAACAATAGAGAACAACTTTTCCCTTCAGAAATACATTACCACTGCTAGAGCCGAGGTAAGGGAGTTTCGGAAAAGCCAAGCCATAATGGATAGGTGTGTCATCGAGGCTAAACGTCAAGTCGCACAAGCTCAGACTTCCACGACCACATACCATGGTCCTCAGCGTACCACCCACTCATAGTTGTGCACCTACTACTTGAACTATGTTATAGGCTAGACTTATCGAGTAAGCGTTGGTGCTGCTCTTTCCTTTATGTATGTCGACCCGGCAGATTGTGAATACACAATTCGGGGGTCTAAATGCTGTCAAAATTTTCCCATTTTCATTGATGTACTCTAGACCTATGTTAAGGTCAAATTTTCCTGATCGATGTATCAAATATTAATATCAATGAGATTGACACGCATTTATTATTTCATTGGGTATTTCAGTAAATTCTTAAAATGCTAAGAAAATCATATACTTATTCTTTATTCTTGTAAGTTTCCATTTTAACTTATAAATTCAATAATTTTCGGGACGTAAAACCATATAATACTAAGACTCTCCATAAATGTTGTTGAAGACTTATCATGAATTCTTCTTTTAATTTATGGTCGAATCATGCCACCAAGAAGAAATCACCGACGCATCAACACTACAGGAACACCACCACAACCTCCACCACCACCACCTCCATCGATGGACAATGCTATTTTTCAAGCCATTGTAACAGATTCCGTGACAACAGCAAAGGCACAAATGAGTAACAATGGGTCAGGAGGAGGAATAAATAGCTCTACTAATGGTCAACACCAGGTTCGTTCCGTGGAATGCAATTACAAGGACTTTACAACAGCAAACCTATATCCTTTAATGGGACTGTAGGAGTAATGGCTCTATCTCAATGGATAGAGAAAACGAAAGCAATATTCGAGATCTGCTCATGCCCAGAGGGGAGCAAGGTAAAATTTTCTTCCTACACTTTCTCTGAATGATCCCTAACGTGGTGGAATGGCTACGTTAAGTCACTAAGTCTGGTAGTGGCTAACTCCATGGGTTGGAAAAACCTGAAACAAATGCTCATGCAAGAGTACTACCCGATAGGCGAAGTATAGAAGCTTGAACAAGAGCTTTAGGGCCTTACTATGGTAGGTTCGGACATCACCACCTATACCAATAAGTTCAGTGACTTAGCAATACTTTGCCTGGGAATGGTTGCTCTGGTGAGCAAGAAGATCGAAAGTTATATCTGGGGGCTGCCACCCCAGATTCAAGGAAGTGTATTGGCTTCATAACCAGTTACTTTTGATAGTGCCAAACAGCTAGCTCAGTCCCTTGTTGACCATGGAGTCTGCTAAGGCTTCATGACTGTTGTTCCAGAACAAATCAGAGGAAGAAACTACAATAACAACAATGCCAACAACAACAACAATAAGAAGTTTTGGAACAAGAGGAAGGGTCAATCTTCGCAAGAACCTTCCAAGAAACAATAGATAGTGGCAGTCCATGCCGCTGCTACTCCCACTGCTATTCCTGTTACCCTTACACTAGCAAAGCAATATGTTGGAAATCTACCAAAGTGCGGTAAATGCAATTTCCATCATGATGGAAATTTTCGAGAGATGCACTGTAATAACTGCAACAGGAAAGGGCACACTGCCCGTTTCTGTAAGGCGTCAGCACGACCAATCACCCATGTTCTAGAAGTTGGTGTGGACCAAGCATGTTATGGGTGTGGTGAAGCTGGGCACTACAAGGGACATTGCCCTCAGGTAATAAATGCTAGCTATGTAGGAAGAGTACTGGCAATAGGGCAGAACAAAGCAATAGTCGATCCCACGGTGGTTACGGGTATGTTTCTCCTCAATAACACTTGTGCATGCATACTCTTTGATTGTGGTGCGGAGAAGAGTTTTGTGAGCCATAAATTCAAACACTTAAACAAAATCCTCAATCACTCAATAAGATGGCAAACGGTAAAACAGAACAAAGGATATGTACGTAGGCTGCACACTAACTCTAAATGAACATTCATTCCAAATCGATTTAATGCCAATCACTATAAGAAGCTTTGATGTCACTATCGGTATGGATTGGTTAAGCCTTCCCCATGTCGATATACTTTGTCACGAAAGGGTCGTTTACCTTAATCTGCCAAATGGTGAGATCCTCGTCATTTATGGTAACAAACTCGGTACCAATTTACAAATCATCTCTTGCGTCAAAGCCCAAAAATACCTACGCATGGAATACCATGCTTTCCTAGCCCACGTAGTAGATAAGGAAAAAGAAATGAAAGACATCAAACACATTCCAGAAGTCTATGATTTCCCCGACGTCTTCCCTGAAGATCATCCAGGAGTTCCACCAGAACGTCAATTCGAGTTCAAAATCGACTAGATTCTAAGAGTTACACTAGTAGCAAAGTCACCATACCTTCTAGCGCCAATAGAGATGCAAGAATTATCCAGCCATCTGAACGAACTACTCACCAAAGGATTCATCCGGCAAAGCTTCTCACCTTAGGGAGTAGCGGTTCTGTTCGGAAAGAAGAAGGATGAAACTTTTCGCATGTGCATCGATTACCGGGAACTAAACAAGCTAACAATCAAGAACCGATATCCGCTACCGTGCATAGACGATATGTTCGACCAACTCTAAGGAGCAAGCTACTTCTCAAAGATCGATTTAACATCCGGGTATCACCAGCTGCATGTCCTGGAAGGGGATGTTCCCAAGATAGCATTCCGAACTCGTTATGGTCACTACAAGTTTGTAGTGATGCCCTTTGGATTAAAAAATGCACAGGCGGTGTTCATGGACTTAATGAACCGAGTATGTTGTTCTTTCCTAGACATGTTTTTGATTGTGTTCATAGATGGTATACTCATCTATTCAAGGAGTAAAGAAGAACCTAGTCAACACCTCCGACAGATCTTGGAAACACTAAGGAAAGAGAAGCTATACGCAAAATTCTCAAAGTGCGAATTTTGGATTCGAAAAGTAGATTTCCTAGGTCTCATGGTCAGCAAAGAAGGGATAGACGTGGACCCTTCTAAAATCAAGGCAATCAAGAACTGGTATGCTCCCAGAACTCCAACAGAAATCCTATAATTCTTAGGCCTTGCTAGCTATTACCGAAGATTCATACAAATTTTCTCGAAGATTGCTAAACCACTTACTACCCTGACGCATAAGGGTGAAACCTTCAGCTGGGAAGAAAGACAAGACACTGCGTTCCAAACACTAAACCAAGCCCTATGCAGCACACCTATATTATCTTTGTAGAAGAAACGGAAGACTTTGTGGTCTATTGCGACGCGTCAAACCAAGGTCTCGGATGTGTTCTAATGTAATGAGGAAAGGTCATCGCATACACCATGAGATAGCTCAAGACGCACGAGGTCAACTACACTACACACGACCTCGAACTGAGAACAGTCGTTTTCGCTCTAAAGATCTGGGGACACTATCTCTACGGCACAAAATGCACAATCTTCACCGATCATAAGAGCCTTCAGCATATCCTCAACCAAAAGGAACTCAACATGAGGCAAAGACAATGGGTAGAACTACTAAACAATTACAAATGCGAAATTCGTTATCATCCCGGAAAATCTAATATAGTAGCTGATGCTCTCAGCCAAAAGGATTACTCGGGTTGCCGAGTGAAATCCTTAACCATGACGATTCATTCACACCTATCCACACAAATCAAGGAAGCTCAAATGGAAGCCTTGAAAATAGGGAATGTGGTTGGTGAAGCCTTAAGAGGAATGGATAAAAACCTTGAAGTCAAGGATGATGGAGTTCGTTACCTCATGAATCGGATCTGGACACCGAAGTTTAGTGGATTCAGAGACGTTGTTATGAATGAAGCTCATAAGACTTGATACTCCGTGGTCGAAATCGCTACCTATATAGGCAAGTATCTGACTTGCGCCAAAGTCAAGGTAGAGTACCAAAATCCCTCGTGATTGATACAATGTCACACCCTAAAACCGAGAACGGCGGAAACGTTCTGGGGTGGAGCACATCATGTGAAGTATCACAACAATGCATTGTAGTAAACAAGCAACAACATCATCCATTGCATTAATAGTATAATTTTAATTACAAGCGTGTTCTTTCAAAGTATAAAACAACATAATGAATAATCAAAATGAAAGACGAGTATTGACTGCTCCGTATTCAAAAAACCTAGTCTTCGTACCTGTCTATTTGTGACCTGAGAATACAAGTTATTTTGAAAGTGACTATCAGCAATAAAGCTGGTGAATTCATAAGTATTTTAGTGCCATTGACTTGTAAAACCTGTAATGAAAGACTTGTAAAACTTGTAATGAAAGACTTGTAAAACTTGTAATGAAAGACTTGTAATTGTTTTGAAGAAAAGTTTGTGTAAGTATGAAAATGTTTGTAAGTAATTGTAAACGTTTGAAAACCCTAGAAAATCCCATATTTCCTACTAGTATAAAAAGCAGTCTTCTACCAAGACCCGATTGTTTTTAAAGTAGTCTTCTACCAAGACTTGATTGTTTTGAAAGCATGAACCTCTACTTAAGTGAAGGTTTTTCCTTGTACAGCTATTATTATTCAGACCTAATCTACCTCATCGATTATGTGAGTGTGACACAAAGTAAAGGTAATAAGGAATTTAATATAATAACTGAAATTGTATTCTTTTGTATTTACCGTATGTAAAGTATAAGTACTGCAGTATTTGTAATAATTGACTACTTATTGTATTAATTGCCTTAAAATGAGTATTAACGTGTAATGTGATGGCTAGTTCTCATACTAAATGCTCTCCTTGACATATGATTTTGGGAACCACACGCGACCTCAACAATAATTTGCAAACCGCGAACATCCACATTACTATGATCATGTATACCCAATATAACTATCACCTTTTGTTTAGAACAATGCGTTAGTGATTCCTTTTTATAATTAGATCATGTATTTGTTCCATGCTATAGCACATTATTATGTTTGTTCTGTTATCATGTATTGTATTCATGAAATAGTATCTATATAATAGTATCTATGTAATCGTATCTCTGTAATTGTATGTATTGTATTAGTATTCTGTAATTGGATGTAATGTATTAGTATAGACTCATGAATGAACTGACTCTTGTGTGATTCCTTGTACTTGGAATTGTAAGTAGTATCTCCTAACTATACCCATTATAGTTACTAGTATTGTAAGTGTATAACCGAAAGTATGCCTTTGCTACCCAAAGGTACTGAACTGACCGACAGAACTTTTATGTCTTTATATGTATACATGATATATAACTAATATTTAAATGACATTCGGATGAATAACCGATACCCTAAGGCCACATCCTAACGAGGAAAAGGAAATAAAGTGAGCTAGCCGTCCTAAGTCCTTTAAACATTACTTATATAACTATACATATATAGGCATGAATTTAACAATATAAAAGTATAAAAGAAGTTTGGTAAAACCTTTGAAAATTTTAATAACTAAAAATTGATGAATTGATGTCAGTTTATAAAATGATTTGAAAGTAGTTTGTTTGATAAGAACGATTTTAAGTATAAGGAAAACCTTTGTTTGAAACACAATTGTAACAGAGTTTGAAATGAAACATATAGCATGTAAGACAGTTTGGAAAAGGGTTTTGACATGTAAAAATGTTTGAGAAAATCATTTGAAGTAATCTATTTGGTAAGACAACTAAAAGTGTAGTGAATCCATTTGTATGCTAGTTATTAATCACATGTAATTGATATAATAACTAACAAGATTCAACTTGTATTCCCCCCCCCCCATAAAAGTATTTAAAAACATTTAAAAGGTTAATTAAGGGGTATGAACTCACCTGCAGTGAGTAGATCGGATAGAAGTGTCGGACAAGTGCTTGGTGTTAAATGAAGACTTAAACACACACAATGATCCTAATAACATATAAAGACATATGTATATATACAATTAGTGATTATAACACTAATTAGACAAGTATATCCCCATGAGTTTACGGCTGTAAACTCATCGTATGAAGTACCATTTCGTGTCTTGAAATCCCTAGTTCAATGGTGTAAGGTTCTATACTAAGTTCCAAGGGTTGGTAAAGGACTATGGTGCATTTTGCCCCACTTATAGGGGTTTACAACCCAAGAACATGTCTTGGACGTAAACTCCTTGGATCATGTGATTATTTATGTTTTATAAGCCCTAAATATGTTAAACCTAGTGTACAACGAGTTAGAATGAGAGTACTTACGAGCTAGGAGCTTGAATGGTCGGTTTTGGCCAAGAACACTAGTGTGTGTTCTTTGTGTTCTTTGTGAAACTTGAAGATCTAGACAAACAGAATGATTTCATGGATGAAATTATGTAAGATCACTAGTTTATGTAAGATATCAACTAGTTAGCACAAGAAACTTACAAGTTTTGAAGATCGGGGTCAAAGGTCGGGATGGTACTTGAGAGGATTTCAGCCAACGGAAAGAAAGAAATGAACAAATGGCCACCCTTTCATCATATAAGCTGGAGTTTACGACCCACATGGAGTTTATTGCCGTAAACTCGGATGTGTTGGCCGTGAACTCCTTGTAAACGTGTTTAAGGCTTGTTCTTTGAGCTATAACTTCAGCAGATAAACCTCGACACTTATCCCTTAAGTGTACAAGGCTCAGAACGCTCAAATAAACTCCTAATTTTGCTAAAAGATAGTCGAAATGAGTTTGACTTTCAATGAAGTGTTTGACTGTACAGGAAAGAAAATTTCGGGTTGTCACATCCAACAACCTGAAATACCCAAGTGGAAGTGACAGCAGATAACCATGGATTTCATAACCAAATTACCCAAGACAGCGGGTGGACTTGACACCATCTGGGTGATCGTCGATAGGCTAATCGAATCCGAACACTTCTTGCCAATAAAGGAAACGGACAAGCAGGAGAAACTAACTAGAACATACATCAGGGAGATTGTGCGACTGCATGGTGTACCAATATCCATTATCTCAGACAAAGATAGTAGATTAACCTCACGATTCTGGCAATCGCTACAAAAATCTCTTGGAACGAGACTAGACATGAGTACCACTTACCACCCACAAACCGACGCTCAGAGTTAGAGGACCATTCAAAACTTGGAAGATATGCTAAGAGCCTATGTGATTGATTTTGGTAAGGAATGGGATACCTATTTACCACTGGTCGAGTTTCCGTACAACAATAGCTATCATACTAGCATCAAGGTTTCTCCATTCAAAGCCCTCTATGGCCGCAAGTGCAGATCACCTTTGTGTTGTGCTGAAGTAGGTGACACGCGACTAGCTAGAGGACAAGTACGTAACAACACTCTCACTAGCCCAAAAATTATAAAAGAAAGGACTGAAAAGATTGTCCAAATCCAGGAACAACTAAAAGCTTCAAGGGACAGACAAAAGCGTTATGTGGACAAAAGACGGAAACCCTTGGAATTTCGATTTGGGGACAAAGGTCTCATCCTGGAAGAGATTAATATGTTTTGTAATACGTGGGAAACTAAATCTATGGTATGTCAGACCATTCGAGATCCTTTCCAGGATTGGCCCAATAGCATACAAGCTTCGATTACCACAAGAACTCAATAACGTACATCCTACATTTCATGTGTCAAACTTAAAGAAGTGCTTGTTCGATGAGACCCTCGTTGTCCATCTGGACGAGATTGAAATCAACGAGAGTCTCCACTGCGTAGAAGATCCAGTACAAATCATGGATCGGGAGATTAAAAGAACAAAACAAAGTCGCATACCCATTGTGAAGGTCCGCTGGAATGCCAAGCGATGACCTGAATACACCTGGGATCGCGAAGATCAGATGAAACAAAAATACCCACATCTTTTCCCTAGTCCATAAATGCTTATCTTAGAAATAGTTTCAGAACGACATTCCCTCTAACATGGGGATGATGTGGCAACCCGATATTTCAAGTCAATGTAATGATCTAAAGTCAAGTGTTGTAACCTATTTTTGAATTAATAAAAATAGCGTCAGAAATGAAATGTTCAAAAGTCTCAATTGGGATACATAAAATGATAGATATCGTGTCAAGGTTTTCAAAAATATAAAGAACACTCAAATCCGAGTTATAATGAAGAAGATATGACCAATCAAAGATCCGCGGCATAACCGGTAAAATGTTGTTAAGTGTAAAAATCAGAAATTTCAATAAAATACTTTTTAGCCTTAGTCATAGATTATGTTAAACTGTGAACGTGCATAAAAAGAACGTCCAACACTGACTTCGGATGAAGAAGTTATGATTTTTCTAAGTTTCGGAATAGGAGTAGACAACTAAAAACTTGAAACTATGATCGAGTGATTTTTAGCCGACATAACCTAAACGAGAATAGAAGATCTCGATAATAGTTGTACAACGATAAAAAGACAGATGAAAACGGACGTCGAATGAATAAGTTTTCAACGGACCTTTCCTGTCCCGGCCTACTAGAAATATAATCTTAAAAATAAAGTCGAAACCAGCCGACGAAGTCTAAACGAAAGTTGTAGAGCATAATCTCACATGCGCGTTCATATAAAGAACGTCAAAATCGGAAATTGTATGAGAAAGATATGCATTTCTGATGTACGGGACACGAACTTCAACATCCGTCAGAGACTCACGTCGTGAGTCAGAAGTTCACGATGTGAACCATTGATAGACGTTTTCCAGAGCCGGGCTAATGGACGTCGAGTCTACAAACTCATCATGAACAAATTCACGACATGAACAATTGCATGTTCACGACGTGAACCTCAAATTTACACCCTATAAATAAGCATGCAAGGCTTCCGAATTCATTTGCCACTTTACAACCTCTCTCCCATATTTTCTCACTTTCGAGCCCTTCCAGACTACCCCGACGCCTCGGTTACGTATCCAAGCTCCGACGATGGCCCGAAGCTCTGAAACTCCTATGAAATTTACCAGTTTTCGGTCGAAGTGCTGCCCAAGTAAAGTCTTGTGTTCATCAAATCTTCACACTTACCATGTGAGTTTAGACCCCTATATTTACACATCTTTTCTTCGTTTTTTATAAACGTTAAACACGTAAAATAACGTTACTATTAATGTTATACTTTACCTGCAAAGTTGGTAATACACCAAGGTTTTTCATTCTAACGGAACACATTTTTGAAAACTATAATAGGTATAGTTTACGAGATATTCATGATATTTTACATACTACAAACAATATAAAGAGAAAATACTTATTTTACAAGAAAAATGGAATTTCATACGTAAACCGTTGATACTAAATTTTGTGAGACATTTGACTTCACTGTACCTTCAAGTACGTGGTCTAATTCCTGTATTATATACCATAATCTCTTGTAAGGAGAGCATGATTTTTGTGTATAAATCTATACGGGACTGAAATCCCGCACCTAAACTTTTAGCTACAGTTAGACCAGCACGTCTGGGGTGACAAACGTTATATCATTTCAACGCCTGAAGAACATTGTTACAGGTAGTCTGGGTCAATAGTACCGTTATAAAACCTCACATGGAGTATTAATGATACATTTTGGTTTATGAGGCTATCAAACGCCTTAGGGATTATATATAGATATATAAATCTGCTTACACTATTTTAAGTATGGAAAAATACTTATGCATTCGGGTTTTGGAGTCTTTAAAACCACCTCTCATTTATGGAAAATATTGTATTTTCTAGAAACAAACTCCAATTCTTATACAAAAACGTTTATGTACTCACCAACTTAATTGTTGGCACTTTTTCAAAACTACTTGTATTTCTCAAGAATTTAGTAATACAGGTAAACAACAGCTTTTGGAGAAAGGACGCTAAGACGTCAGTTCAAAACTTATTTTATCATTATATTGTAATTTATATAGAATCATGTATCACATGCAACAATGTAACTTTTTAAAATATATAGATGGTGGGTGTTTTTGCTTTTGTAAGTCCCCAAAATTGCTTGTGTATCAATCAGATCCAATTGATGGTGTGGAATCCCGATCAATTGGATGATGTCAGATCAAATAGATGAGAAGAAGAAGAAGAATTAAGATGAATCTAATGATGTATTGATGATATGAATTATGATCCATACAATAGATTCTCTGTCACACACACTTCTTCTTTCTAACTTTCTCTCTCTACTCTAGCCTTAGACTCCCACATGCTCTCCTCTATTTATATGGACCTCCAGCCATACACATGTGTACAGCCGCACACCCTGTGTACGGCCGTACACACAAACCGCAAACACATACAACATTACATAAAAATATATTTTCCTAGAAAAGCAAAGTATAAACCATATTTTTGACCCAACAGCTTTCTTTACTATTATTCAACTGTTACGATACTACATGAAGTAATCCGCCCTTGAACGTTTCCGCCGTTTTGGTTTGGGGTGTGACATATTCCTAAGTTGTGTGAGCTTCGTGTGACAAAGCATATCATGCAAAATCAAAGTGTTTATAAGATAATGAAACCATTCAAAAAGACAAGATCAACCAAGAACCTATCAAAGAGAACAATGTCCTCTCTTTTGAGAAAAATTTGATTGTGATTGGCTTTAAGTTTTTCACTTCATCACCATTAATACAATCAAAAACATTAAAATGAAATTCAATGGCCACAAACTCACATCCTTGTTTTTAAGACTTTGGTCTTAAAAATCAATGGACCCGCAATTATATATGTTTTATAAAGTAGTAAAATAAGATATATATATATATATATATATATATATATATATATATGTTAAATCGAGAACACTTAAAAGGTTAATAACACAAGAATAAATGATAACTTTTCAAATTTTCTGATCAATTTTTAAAATTATGGTGCCATTGATGACAAATGTTTAAAATCATGTTCCAAAAATGTATCTTAAAAAGAAACGTCAATGGTATAAACGAGATTTCAATTTTAATTTGATCCTTGATTTACTCCTAAATCTCTCTCTCTCTCTCTCTCTCTCTCTCTGCAACTTGTGTATCGCCGTCTGCTCTCTCGTGTGTCTCTCTCACACTCTGTTGCCTTTGATATTGTTTCGATTAGTCATTAATAACTTATTTTTCAATCGAGTGCTTCAAAGAATTATCACGTAACCGTCATCTAGATGTCAATTTTAGTGATGGATTAAGCTAAAAGTGGTCGGAGTTTCGGTTAAAAAGTGGTGATGTATCGATGATGCTAATAAGATTTGATTATTCACTCTTTGTTTTTGAAAGATTTACTTTAGTTTATACTAGGTTAACTGGGTATACATGAAGCTTGCTATTTGTCTGAGATATATGTATCCTTAACCATCAATCTATTTCTTGATAGGCAATCTCTAAAAGCTATGATTAATGGGGGATGAGAAATATCTTTGGGTTTAGTCAATTTGAAAGGAGTTTAATGGAGGGTTTTCTGTGTGTTTATTTAATCAGGGAAGCAACAAGAAACACAGAGCCACACCTCTTATGTTGGCAAGAAACGTAGAATTTCTTAAAAAAATAGAAGGACTAATTTCATAAAAGTCTAATATTTTTAACAATAAATTGGATAAAGCAATGATTTTAATATTTCATTGACTATAGACACGATATTTTAGTGGAATTATCACTTGAGAGCTAATACCAGTGACGAGCAGGTAACATGCTCTATTCGGTCACCACTAACCTGTTCCCTAGCCATCACCTTTCACGAACCATCACTGATAAAGGGTTTCATGCATTCGAGAATGGTTTGACGCTGAGAAAGGTTTCACAGTTCCCAATTTCGAAATTTGAAGCTCCGAAATCATTGGTGAAGTAAGGTGGAGTAGAAAGGTACGTGTATGGAAACAAGAAATTGATGATTCAAAGGGTGGTTATCTTAGGTTATGGAGTATGGAGTTTGAAGTTTTAACTAATAAGTTGTTTTTTGTTATGAAACAGGTGGCTTCTACTTCTGGAACTAAGAAGCCTATAAGCTCCTTGAGAAGACATACCTTCCAGAATCCAATGATGATGCATTTGACTTTTGCTTCTTGGATTTTTCTGAAGAAACTTTCAAAGCCCCCTCAAAACTATATAATGATTATTTTCTTGACTTATTATGTGATGAAAACATATTAAGGGAGGGGTTATTAATGGAATGTTATATAATGGAGACATTCCTAGTGTCCACTAAGATGGTCATGCCGAGCTAGATGAGGATGATGAAGATGTTGGTGTCAAGTATAAGATACATGACCCCAATGTTGACTGGAAAGAAATGATGCCCCGAATAGGAGACTATTATGAATCACCTGCTCAAATCAGGTTTGCCTTAACTAAATATGTAGTACATGGAGGATACCAAGTTTCTTTTGTAAAAATAGATAAAGTGAGGGTTATAGCTAAGTGTGGTAGTGGAAACATTCACAACAAAAAAAATGTAATGTCCATTTACGGTTGCAGTTGGATGGAAGCAAAATGAAAGGACATTCCATATTAAATTTATAATGAAATTCATCTGTGTGTTAGGAATTATCACTTTGATTCCCTAGTTACTAGCAACTGGTTAGTCAAACACTACCTGTAATATGTAGTCATGAAGCCCAAGATGACATTGCTAGAGATGCAAGCAAATGTACTACAAAGGTTTTCAGCGAGTGTATCTATTAGGAAATGCCAAAGACCATGAGCTACTGCAATAGGGATGATAGAAGGGAAGCTAGAAAACCACTATGCCAGTGTTTGGGATTATACATCTGCAACTAGGATGAGTAATTCGGGTACAACTTGCTTAGTTGGGGTAGAAAGTAATATGGGTGTAAAGATTTCAAGAGGTTTTATATTGGCTTCAAGGCTTTCAGGTATAGGGACTTCTATAGGCTATGGTAGGCCTACTGCCCATGTTGAGCACAAACAATGTGCTAGACACATCTTTGCACACTTTATGAAGAAATTCACAGGATTAGAGCTAAAGAATTTGTTATAGGAAGCTACTATGAGTACAGTGGAAGAGGACTTTCTTGCTGCAATAAAGAAGATAAAGAAGATAACAGAAATAGGATACACATATTTTTTGGCAAGGAAACCTGAACCTGGTGCAGAGCCTTCTTTTCCCATGGGTATACTTGTGAAGCAGTAGAGAGTGGGGTCGCAGAATGTTTCAATTTCATGCTCAAAGAAATAAGGAAGAAGCCTCTACTTACAATGCTTACGGAAATAAGGATTCTCCTTATGAAAAGGTTTTATCATCAAGGTCAATAGGTAGCCAAACAGAGGGGTAATTGTGAGCCTAACATACAACTTTAGATTGATGAATTTGGGAAAGATATGAGGTAATATAAGTTTTTATAGGCATGTATCCAAATGTATTATGTATTTATTGTTTATGTGTATACTTTTTTTGTTATATGTGTAGGTTGTGGACAGTGATGCCAAGTGGTGGTGATGTGTTTGAGACTATGTATGGCTACAATAGATACAAGGTTGATTTAACTACTCACACTTGCACATACAACTTATGGATGTTGTCTGGCATAACATGTGTGCATAGTCAAGCGACAATCAACTATATCCACAAAGATCCAAGTCAATTCCTTTCTTCTTGGTAACACAAGGACAAATATGTTGGAACATACAGTCTGAACATACAACCTGTATGTGGAAGCAACTTGTGGCCAAAAACTGAGTTTATTAAACCATTACCACCCCCATGTTAGTAGGATGCCTGGAAGATCCAAACTAAAGAGAGTGAAGCATGCATCTGAATCACAAGATGCCAAATACCTCTCACAAAG
Organism: Lactuca sativa; assembly: GCF_002870075.4. Lineage (NCBI taxonomy): Eukaryota > Viridiplantae > Streptophyta > Magnoliopsida > Asterales > Asteraceae > Lactuca > Lactuca sativa. The sequence continues at coordinate 129,803,245 of NC_056623.2, read as the reverse complement.
GTTAAAGGCTCCTAGGACTGTGAGGTGTGGAAAGTGCCAATAGCTTGGGCATAATAAGATTTCATGCAAAATGATGAGGTACCTAAGCCCCCTATTCCAAAAGGAAGATTGGAAGACCTAGGAAATATGGGGGAGGCTAACCTATCGTTGGCAAATTTCCTCGAGTTGGGCCCGCTATACCAGGAAGGGATGCTACTTCTCCCCTTGTTTCAGAATCAGGTGATAAAGATAGTGGTCCTACTGTTAGTCCTATGAAAATGACTAAGATGATGGCAAGGAGACGGGGGAAAACTAAAGTTTCTGGATCAAGGAAAAAACACCAAAGAAAAAACCTAATGGTAAGCAACATAAGAGTTAAGCAAAGGAGGATTTGTCCCTAGCATGTGACGAGGATTTTGATGATCTTTTCACCCATACACCTAATGGTAAGAAACTTATGAGTCAAGTAAAGGAGGATGTTCAAGAACAAGAGAATGACAATGAGGTGAGGGTGAATGAAAGGCTTACTTTAAAGGATTTTTTGTTATCTGGATATACACATGTTGATGCAGTGGCTGCTATGAAAGAGGTATGTGTTTTTACATTATTTTTGGCTTTCATATTGTAGCTTTACCAACTAGCCTGCCATATTATGGGTTTATGGAATAGTTGAGGAAACAGATTTTGATGAAAGAGATGTTTAGGAAAGAGAGATTAAAGAAAGAGAGGATGAGGAAGAAGAAGTTGAAAAAAGAAAGGTTGAGGAAGAAGAAGTTGAAGAAAGAGAGGTTAAAGAAGAAGAAGTTGAAGAGAGAGAGGTTGGAGCAAGAGTGATACCCTTAGGTTCTGGTTCTTACAATTTCCTTTTGGAGAAAGAGTGGGCTCCCACAAAAAGAATTAGGAAACTGAAGCTCAGGAAAATGGTCGAAAATGCAGATGGTGGTGGTTATTCCAAAAACCCTTGGGTTTTAGATGAAGAAGTTGTGTTTAAGGGTTGAATGGGTAGAATGTGCACTAGTCCTTTTTGTAGCATCTACTTTTGGTACATTTCTCTTTTGGTAACAAGCTTTAAATTCCTGTCCAAAATGTTTGGTATAATTAGAAGTTTGGTTCTAATTAGGTTACATGGTATGGTAGTGGTTTGTGGGAAGCTTTTTAAAGTGCATTCCGCTTTTTAGGTTGTTAACTGACGTTGATGTTTGGGATGCTTTGTAAACGACATGGTATGATTGTTAAGTTATCAATATATATACCTTGATCACTATAATTATTGTTACCATCCATGTTTTTGTTAGTTTGGTAAGTAGGTTGCTATACAACTTTTAAGATTGGTTATTTTTATACATATATATGTGCTAAAGGACTTAATACATTGTTATCATTAAGACATAATAAGTTGTTATCAATGTTATCTCTTACAACACCAAAATATTACCATACATAACACATGCATCACCTTACTATCTAACTTAACCAAAATATCCTTACACCTAAACTACTACTACCATTCCACCTGAACCTAACTAATGCCTACAACTTTACAATGCCCTAACCATAACATTTTGAACCATAAACCCCATCACAATCACCACCACCAAAAGCATGATCATCATAAGTAGCACCACTTTCAACAGGTTTAAAATATCCACTTTAACTGCTTTCTTTTTCTTAGCCTCCTCCGAAAGATTCAAAATCTCCATTTCAAATGCATTATTGCTCTTAGCCTCCTCCAAATCCATATGGAACTTCCATATAGTTTCCTAGTAGTAAGTGTTTTGTCAGTGGTGGATCAAGCCATAAACAAATTCGCATTGTTTTGCAGTCTTGCACAACAACCACATCTTCATACTTGTTCAACAAGAGCACAAAAAAAGTATGAAACTTAATGTTACCTGATAGTTTGGACACCCCCTGAATTTCCTCAATGGATTATCGACAGTTTTAGAGATCGAGAATGGCGCAGGTTCATCACACTCGCATCTCAAATCTTCAGACCAACGATTCCTTAAAGCGCATTCTTTGTGCCCTTGTGTGTGCGTGTTGGACTAGCTTAACATCTTTTTGGTTTGACGTTGGCGAGAAGAATAGAACAAAACCTAGCTAACAACTACCTCCAACATTTGACTATGCTTTGTAGCCTGCTGAAACCAGTGAAACCAACACTTTTCCCTTTTGGGATAATTCCATGAAAATATCGTTTCCACAGTCACCGAAAAATTAAATTCAGGGCCTATATATTGTGTTTCACACTCATTACTAGTTATGTGGTATATTGCAAAGTTATTTAGTTTTTCAATATGTTGCTAATTCGAATATATATTTATTGCTTGGCAAATTGTTTTAGGTTTTTATTTTGTCTTTTATTAATTTTCACTTTCTTGAAATCATTCTCTTTATCAAATGGATTATGAATTATATTTTAAAATTAGAATTTTGTAAATTTGTTTGTGTCACATCAAGAATTCGAGATTGTGTTTTATTCATTTATGATTACAACTATATTGAAATTTTCATCTATATTTCTTATTATGAGTATAAATGTATTCATATATGTTTATAATTGTATTTTGAATTTTTTATCTCTACAAAAATATAATTACAAAACTAAATGACTAAAACAATTAAACTATATTTCACTATATACATTTATAAATTAAATCATATTTATTTATTAATATATTAATAAAATCATAAAAATCCAGGGGGAGTTAGAATTTTATAGAGAAAAATTAGTAAAACGATTTTTATATTCTATTAATATAAAATATTTGTTTTGATTAATTCTTTTTTAGGTCGATATTCCTATATTTTAGGAAACGATAATTTAATTTTAACTATATTGTTATTAGTTTAAATCCAAAATTACTAATATATTATTAGAAATTGATTGGTCCATATATTATGTAGGGAATTGAGGGCGGTATATTTTTGGGCTGAAGGCCAATAAACTCAGGCAGACTAGCATTATGCTGTACACACACGCATTTGCAACATATTTCTACATAATGTAATTATACTCTGATATATTTTAATAAATTTAAATGAAAAGTTTGGATACAAAATAGGGACGTTACAACGAAGGTGGCAGTGTTGTGTCGCTTGGTGGCAGAGATGGTGATGATAATGATGTTTTTGGTAGTGGGGGGAAAAGTAACAGACGATGAAGAACTAAACCATTTTTTTCCACTTGTCATTCTCTCACTTACTATGTCACGTATCATTTTGTGCTTTTCTTTATATATATATATATATATATATATATATATATATATATATATATATATATATATATATATATATATATATATATATATATATATATACACTACGCGAATACCCGCGCGTTGCGCAGAAACACCTATATAGTTGAAGTCATTCCAAATATATGTTTTTTGTAATATAAAAATAACTTTGTTCTTAAATTTGATATAATAACTTGTATACTAAATTGATATAATATATTGATTATTTTGAATTCTATGATAATTTATACATCTATTATAACGTCATAATCTCAACAATTGAATGACTTCTACCCACGAATCACACATTAATAAAATTAAATATAATATATGGTTTAATGTTATTTATAGTTGTTGTTATTGTTAATTAATTTTTTAAACTTTATTTGTTTAATGTTTTAATTTATATCATTATAATTATTTAAAACATGAAATAATTTTTTTTATTTTAAAGGTAACAATATAATCATTTATATAGTGTTATTTGAAAACTTTTAACGATTATAAAAATATTTTTAGAAAATATTTTAGTTAAATTGATATTATAATTTAGTTTTTGCATTTATCACAACAATTTGTCACTTTTAAATATTTACAACATATTCTTTGATTTTCTAAGTAGAACTAAAATTTATATTTAAGTTGACATTCTAATGCGCAGAAACACCTATATAGTTGAAGTCTTTACACACATATGTTTTTTTTAATATAACAATAACGTTGTTAAATTTGATAGAATAATTCATATACTAAATTGATATAATATAGTGATTATTTTGAATTATATGATAATATATACATCTATTATAACTTTATAATCTCAATCATTTGAATAACTTCTATCCGCGAGTTACACATCAAAAAAGTTAAATATAATATATGGTTTGATGTTATTTATAGTTGTTATTATTGTAAACTAATTTCTTAATAATTATTTTCTTAATGTTTTAATTTCTATCATTATAACTATTTAAAACATTAAACATTATTTTTTGGATTTAAAGATAAAATATAATCATTTTTATAGAGTTATTTTTAACTATTGTTATTATAAGTTATTTTAAGCTACTTATTTGAACACTTTTAACGATTATAAAAATATATTTAGGAATTATTTCAGTTAAATTGAGATTACAATTTAGTCTTTGCATTTATCAAGATAATTTATCAGTTTTAACTATTTACAAAATATTCGTTGGTTTTTAAAGTGGAACTGAAATTTATATTTAAGTTGACAGTGTATTGTTATATTTAAGTTAACAATTTAAGTATTTACTCCAAACTGTTCAAAAGTTAGAGCTTTAAACTGATAATTGTTTACATATAACAACATATTAAATCTAATAAATTAAGTATAGTATGTTAAAAGTTAAAGACATAACTTTATAAGTAGAAGAAAATATATTATTTTAAAATTAAAATATAATTTATTTATATTTACACTTTAGGTTTGATATTTATTTAACCTTATTAACCAACTTATAATTATTATTAGAAAGACACTATAATTTATCACTTTTAGCTATCTACAAAATATTATTTGGGTTGTTTAAGTTAAACTAAAATTTATATTTAAGTTAACCCTATAATGTTATATTGACAATAATAATTTAAGTATTTTATACAAATTGTTCCAAAATTATATCTTTAAAATGATAATGATTTACATCCAACAATATATTAAAACTAATAAATTAAGTATACTATATTAAAAGTAAAAAAAAAAACATAATTTTATAAGTAGAATTAAAGATATTATTTTAATATTGCAATTTAATTTATCTTTGATTACACTTTAGGTTTGATAACTATTTAACCTAATTAACCAAACTATAATGATTATTAGAAAGAAATTGAAAAGTCGTGGGAGTTTCAAATGAATGTGGTGAAAAGAAAAATGTTTCCTTTATATAAATATATATATATATATATATATATATATATATATATATACACACACACACACACACACACACACACTAGTAGTAAACCCGTGTAATGCGGCGACGGCGATTTGTTTTATTTTAAAAAAGTAGATTTTAGGCAGCGATTGTTTTACTTTTGGCATGCGTCAAAAACTTTACGTTTCTTTGGCCACTGTTATTTTGGCTTGAAGCTATAAGTTTGTTGTTTGTTTATTTTTAAATGAAAGTAATTAGTTTGCGTTTATTTTCGTTTACATTGATAGTTTCGTGACAACAATTAGATTCCTTTCGACGTGCTTCAAATAGTTTTCTTTCAATCATCGACCGTACATTGCTATTTTTGGTGAAGAATATATATGTATGTTACTACTTTGGTTAAAAAGCATGTGTTGCTATTTTTTGACAAAAAAATGTTTTTTTAAAGATGATAATGTTGTGATCAACAACCAGTGACAACAAAAAAGTTACAGGACTCGTCAAATCAGCAATATTGGTCAGAGTGATGGATAATTTATTTAATAGCTTATATATTCATGAAATATAAAAATCTTTTTTTGTATTTTATTTTTTGTTTCACGAGTAATCCATTTATTTTCGTATGACAATTGGTTATAATATTTAACAAAACAAATCTCAAAAAAAATAAAAAAAAAAATCATAATTAAAGAAATAGATGAAAGCGTTGGATTTTATATAACACGATCAAAAAGTATTTGGGGGAATTATCGAAAAGTAAACATGTATTAATAAAGTTTTGTCAATATCTTTTAAATATAGATTGTTTTAGTATTAAATGTTAGTTTGTCATTAATTAAAATTTAAACCTATTAAACAATATTTATATTATACAATGAAAAAAATGTAAATATTTTTTGTGTTTTTTTTAGATGTTGTTGATAGCTATCTACATAAGCATCTACATATGATATGTATAAAGTTAATATAATCATGCTTTTTTTGTTTTTTTCTTTTCTAACATAAAAATGATAAATAAAATGTTATATTAAAGATTTAATTAATTTTTTTTTATAGATTTAGTACTGAACGGTCATGGTTACATTATTTGATGGTGTTGTATTTATAGTTATTTATAAAAAAATCTTTTTATGTATTTTTCATTGATATTTTACTATAATCTATTATTTGTAGTGTTGTATTATATTATAAAATTAAATGATTTTATTTGTAAAAGAACTATATTATTTATAAGATATAAGATATCTGGATCAAAAGTCTTTTAATAACACCATAAAATCTCTAACATACAATAACATACATTTGGATTAAATAAAAAAGTTGTTTGATTGCACTTTAACAATAAATAAATTTATCATTTAAGAAAACTTATATAATTATATATGTTAAAAGACAAATAATCATATAAAAAATAATAATTTCTAAATCATATAAGTAATAAGTATAATTGTTTATTTTTATATAATATAATACAATAGCTATACAATCAATAAAACATTTTTATTCGATGCGTTAATTATTAAAAATAATAATTTATCCATCGTGAATAAATAATAGAGGTGTCTAGATAATATATACAATAATGTAATTAGTTTAGATAATATATCTATCCTAATAAATAAAAATGTTTTTGCCACTTGTCTCATTCTTATTCAATATGCCGAATGACATTTTGTGCTATTTTTGAATTAAATTAAATCCACATGTCAATTTATAGTTTTTTTCAATTTTCAGAAAAAAACTAATTTATATATAGAATGTATTCATTGTATTAAATGTGATAATAAATGCCAAAAAAAATATGTATCTTACTTTAATTATATTATTACACAATGCTAAATTATAATATTGAGATTTTTAGGAATATCCAATAAATTTATGTATTTAATTTTTTTAATCTACCCGTATAATATACGGGTTTCACACCTAGTTTGTAACAAAAAAACTATCATTAAATGAATAAAATACCTAAATATGATGGGAGGTGTGCTACGGATATATAGTAGGTGTTGTAGCTTAAAATCTTTATACGCAACATATCTTTATTTTGTCATTTGCTTAGATTATGGAAATTTATCTTGTCATGAATTTTTGTTTTCTTTTTGCACATAAGTTACCAAACATCTTCCAAACTAAGTAGGAAATGCGTAATGTGTCAAAAAGATTACTTTTATTTTTAGAAGCTAATTAATTTCAAAATGATTCTGTAACATTTTAATATTTAAATTTTCTAACTTAACTTCTAAAAACTTTAAATTCATTGTTTTTATTTTTAGAAGTCTAATTTGAACTTTGAATTATTAGTCAAAAGAAAACCTCTATTTTTGGACTTGTCTTTACATTGTTCATCTCTGTACTAATCTTTACCCTCCCATCTTTGTACTCATCATAAACTCAAATTTTCTGTTTTTTATTAACAAAAATATAGCTACATTATGTTACCCAAAATATATCCAAGTCCCAATAAACATTTTCAAATCTGAAATCTCGTACACAAAAAATGAAGTAAATAATCTATTTTCAAATCTGAAATCTCCCATACAAATATTGAAGTAAATGAATTCTTTTTCATGTCATAATTAACGTTTAAGACCTACAACCAATCTCACAAGAAGTATGCTAAGTAAAAAATCTTATGTATACATTAAAGAAACCAAATCCAACAAAGGAATCACAAACAAATAGAAAGAGGTGATGGCAGTCAGATTTGTTTTATCTAAAAGTGAAGAAACTCCACTTAAATCATCATTGAAACTGTAATAAGCATCAATAAATGTTACTCTATATATTAAAGAACAGAAGAAAGGCTTTTATGTTTGCATCTAAACATGACTTCATCTACAACCATGTTCGTTTATGAATCTATTTTTCATATGAGAATTTTCAAGAACAAGAGAACAACAAAAGCAAAAAATAAATACAACAAAACTAAAAATAAATACAATAAGAGATCTAGATCTTTCTTCAAGAGTGTCGGGGATGTAAAGAGGACAAAAAAAAGCATTATTGGTGGTGGTGAGACCAGGCATCGACGATGGTACATGTGGTTGAGTATGGCAGTAATTTGTATTGACAGAAGGGGTGGCGCTCTGCGTCTTGATAGACAAAGAAGCAACATTGGCTGATGGTCATGACAAAACATTGTGGTAGGATGCTATCGTCTTAAGGTTTTTCAGAGCAGGTAAAGTAACATAGAGGGGTACCTTAAAATTGAGAGAGACGGGTCACTTTAAATAATGTTTTTTCAAAGAAAAAAGTGTAACTCATAATGTGCAAATCTGTAATTGTGTTTCTTCAACCATTATTGTTGGTACATTAGGCTTTACAAATTATACTTACAAAATAGAAGCTTTTGATTGGTTTAATCCTACATACTTGGATCACTAATTTTTACTCCCCACCCTTCAAGTTTGATCTAAAGGTCTACAATCAACCTCCTTGTTTTTAAGATATTAGTCTTAAAAATTGAGGTCCCACAAACATTGTAACACCCATAAAATCATGCCAAATTAAAACTTTTTCAACAAACTTAAAAATCATTTAATCGTTACATAATTTGTTTTCAAAATAATAATCATCAGAGTATCCCAGTTTCCAATCATAAAACATAGCAACAGGAAGAGCGGTACGATCTGACCTTTACCTTCCCTCGATCACCAGAAGTACCTGAAACAACAAACTGAAACTGTAAGCCGGAAAGCTTAGTGAGCCACCGCAAAATACCAACGCCATACCAACATAATCATAACATATAAAAATTATAGAACATCATGCATAATGACCCTTCAGCCTGACTGGACCGCCTCGTAGGGCCTACAGCCTATCTGGACCGCTCCTGAGCCTTCGGCATGACTGGACTGCCTCGCAAGGCCTACAGCCTATCCGGACCGCTCATCGGGTATGTTGGCCTACAACACAAAGCAGGAGTGCCTCAACCCGACCCCGAATCAAAAAATAACGTGCATGTAAATATCATACGCTAGTTCATATCATATAACAGTCAAACCGATTTAACAGATCACTAATCATAGCAACATCCTAATAACTGGGATACATACCTAACGGATAACTAACATAGCATCATCCTATAACCAGGACACTGACCTAACCAGGTCACTACGCATAAGCATATCACCATCCTAACTACCAGGATGTTATCAATAAAATATCATGCCATAACCGAACACAATCTGTAAAGGGCCGACCTTGGTGCCTTAGACCCCATTGATATAGTAAGGATAACTCACCTCGCAACTGTCGACTCGTAAGATAAGCTCAAACTCTCGGATCACTGCCACGAACTCCACCACCTATATTCATTGTAAACCATACTTGTCAATTTCCAATCTCCCAAAATGTCCCCAAAAGTCAACTGGTCGACCCTTGGTCAAAGTCAAAGTCAACTGTCAAGATCAATTGTACATGTTGACCTCAACTCGTCGAGTACCCTCAAGTACTCACCAAGTTTCATGCATAACTCACCAACTCGCTGTGTCAATAGAGTGACTCGCCGAGTTCCTAAGGTTTGCGGTCGTAAGCTCCATGGCCGACTTGTCAACTTCCCCTTCCAACTTGCCAAGTTCATATATGTAACGCCCGTTTTTCTGGGCTAAAAGCATTAATATTGTTGTAAAAGTCTAGTTCAACCTTTGTAACTCATTATGAAGTAATAAAGAGGAATTATGTGAATATCATGTGAATTATATGCTTATTTGCTTAATTACTATGATTTAATTAATTAATAATGAAAATAACCATTGAAAATAAATATTAGAAAAATCCGATATCTTTTAAGAAAGTTGTAGTGGCCAAAACAAGGATTCCGGAGATATAAAGAACGCCGAAATCCGAGTTATAACGAAGAAGTTATGACCTGTCGAACTTTCGCGACGGAACCGGCACGACACCGGGAAGCGTAAAAAGTGAATTTATGATAAAGTGCTTTTTAGCCGACACAACCTAAACGAGAATCGAAGGTCTCTTCAATAGTAGTACAACGGTAAAAAGACAGACAAAAACGGACGTCGGATGAAGAAGTTATGAATTTTTAACGGATTTTCCTGTCCCGGTCTGTTAAAAATAATAGTATTAAAATTAAATTCAAAATTAGCCGACAAAGTCTAAACGAAAGTTGTAGAGCGTAATTGTAGCTACACGTGCATATAAAGAACGTCAAAAAGGAGCTCGTATGCGAAAGTTAGGAATTTTAGAAGATGTGGGTGCAATTTTCAAAAAATTCGCATGGATGAGAAGCAGCCATGTCACCTCGCCTCGCGTACCGGAGCTGCTGCGTCATCGAGATGTGTCCAAGTCCGGATACGACGCATGTCACAATTCCCTCGGACCGAAGTCTAGGCCAATCAGAAGCTGCTTCATAGCCATCGTGTGTCCGAGTCTCGTAGGAGCCACGTCCGAGCCTCGCACGAGCAGCGTAGCCCGCCTTCGTGTCTCGCCCTCGCTGCTGCCACGCACCTCGCCCCTTCGCTACCACATCTCCCTTCGTGTCCGAGCTTCGCAGCTTACTACGTGGAACTTTCTTAACCACTCAAACCTCGGTCTCGCACCCAATATAATGGGGGGCTGCGAGCCTTCCCGGGTACTTTTGGAAATTTGACATTTTTCACCCCTAAACTTATATTTTGACTATTTTGAGTTTTCCCAAAGCCCCGGTATCATTTTTAAAGGCCGGAATACGTCCAGAAGTGCCCGAAGACCCAGAAAATTTTATCTTTTTGGTTTTGAAGCTCCAACCCCCGCAGAGCCCGATTTCTCAATAAAACTCCCAGTTTTATCAGAAACGATCATTTTAAGGAATGAATTGTTGCCCGATTATCATCAAATCAAGTGAGTGTATAGTGACTTTCATCTGACACATAGATATGAAGTATTTTATATGAATACGTGCTATGTGTATATATATGTATATATATATATATATATATATATATATATATATATATATATATATATATATATATATATATTGATTGTTTATTTGAGATGATTGTTGAATGAATGTTTTATACAAGTTTTAAAATGATTTAAACTGTATATATATTTTATCTACAAATATGTTGGGTATAACATGGGTAGATGAAATAGTTGATGTGTGTTAACATGATGAGATGCCTCGATGTTGTTGTTGCTGTTCAAGTCATCTATCGGAGTATGGATGACGACCACGGACTCTTCTGGATAGTCCAGTGGAACGCTAGTAGGCTTGCAACCTGTAGGTGTTTGTGGGCTAGATGTTCACCGGTGTACTCCATCCCCCTCATGGTTGCCTTATGGACATATATGGTGAGGAATCCCCTTAGCAGTAAAGTCCATCCCGATGATAAAATACTTAGACTAGGTCCCTTGTATAGGTGTTTAGGGACGTAACGTGAGGATAACGGGAATGGATAATCAGGATTATTGTTGGTTTGATGAAATTAATAAATTTATTGTTGATTGATGAAATTAATAAATTTATTATTATTTGTGGGTTGAAAACCTTATATGCTCACCAGGCTCCCAAGCCTGACCCACTCAGTTTTATGTATTACTGGTAGTGGCGCTCGAGTATAGTTGTGATGTGTTGGGATGAGGGATTACGGATATAGGCCTGTAAATATGAAATAATGTAGTAAGGATTATATTGTATTGTATATACTTATGTACTGTATCGAACATGACACCCTGAGTCTTTTAATGAAATACATTTCTAAGGAAATGCTTTTGATAAATCTTTATCATATTATTGTTTTGGGACAAATTCCTCAATTCTTTTATTAAAAGGTTACTCTGATGTTGAAATAAAGTATAAACAAAAACGGTCTTTTCTGGCGGTGAAAATAGGGATGTCACAGTTGGTATCAGAGCAATAGTTTAAGCGAACTAGGAATTTGTAGAATTTCTAGACTTAAACTCAGAATGCTAAGCGATGATTGTGAGGTGTGAGCACTAGTATATTTTAGGAAAGATGCCTAAAATGTTTTTTTTATGTGCTAAATGTTATGTGTTTTCCATACATGATATTATTTGTTCGGATCTATGGTCTGTTGCCGACCAGATCTGGAAAACGTTATGTGTGTTGGATTCTAAGCGTATGATTACAATATTAGAACTAGCATGTAAACATTTCAGAGTCCATAGTGAATAAAGATCTAAATTCACCCTTTTCAGTGTATAGATGAAGATGACAAGAACCCCCAGTGGAGCCGGGAATGCAAATGGATATAGAAATCAACCACCAGTACTTGAGCAAGTACCTGTTGAAGGAGCTGCACCGGAGCCAACAACGATGGCTGGAGTGCAAATAATGATTTAGACAATGTTGTATTGTTAGATAGAGGAGACCAGGAGGTTGCTACAACAGAATAAGGAAGAAACTAGGATACCTGTTCAACAGCCTGATTTGAATGAAGGGTAATCGGTAGGAGGGAACTACAGTGGGACTGTTCGTCAAGCCAACCCACCGATAGTTAGACGAAACAACAAGAATGGAGGAGGTGATGGACATGAATGCAAATACAAAGATTTCATGGAATCCAAACCACCGTGTCTATCCGGAAGTCCAACGCCAGTGGAAGTTATAAATTGGATCTCCGAAATGGAGACAATGTTTGAAAGTTGTGAGTGCAGTAACAAACAGAAGACCGCACTTGCAATTCCTCTGTTGAAATCTGGTGTATTGAGCTGGTGGAAGTTACTAGCTGATTCAATGCCAAAGGGAGAAGCTAGCAATATGTCTTGGGAAGATTTTGTGGTACAACTGAAATTGCAATACTACTCTGAGTAGGATCTTCTGGAAATCAATAATGAGTTTCAGAATTTGAAGAAAGGAAAAATGAGCGTTACTGAATACGCTGCTAGTTTCACTGAAAAGATGAAGCTTATTCCATACTTAGTTCCAACTGAACTCTCTAAGGTCAATAAGTTTGCACAAGGTTTACCAGCAGATTTTGGTCCAATGGTTAAGCGAGCAACCACATTGAAAGCCGCCATCTGGGCTGCTAAGAATGTTGAGGTTCAGATCAGAGAGAAGGGTCTGGAGAGGGCAGAAGTTGGTGAAAAGAGAAAATTTGAAGGAACTTCAGGTTCCAACAAGAGAAACAAATTTTCTAAGTCCAAGAAGTTTGGAGGAGGAGGAGGTGAAGCGAAATGGTATGAGAAGTGCAAGAAAAAGCACTCTAGGAAATGCAGTGAGGAGGTGACTTGCTTCAAATGTGGAAAGCCTGGTCATTATGCCAATGAATGCACTCTCATCAAGAAAGTTTGCTATGGGTGTGGTGAGGAAGGGAACATCTCAAGGGACCGCCCAAAGAAGAAAGGGAAAGCAAGGCCCCATCTCCCACCAAAGCTAAAAGCCAGAGCCTTCCAAATGACACTTGAAGCTGCGAAAGAGGAAGTGGATGTCGCTTCAGGTACCTTTCTCGTAAACGAATTGCCTGCCCAAATTTTGTTTGATTCTGGAGCCAATTACTCCTTTATTTCGCATGAATTTGGTAGAAAACTAGTTTTGCCTGTCGATAGACTAGATAATGCTTTAATAGTGGAGGTTGCTAGTGGCAAGTTCGTACCTGTTAGTGATCGTATTAGGAACATCGTCATCGACTTAAACGAAAACAAATCCCATGAGGAGCTATTACCCATAGAGTTAAACGGTTTTGACATCGTTTTGGGTATGGGTTGGCTTAGCGCCAACGATGCTGAGATTCAATGCCGAAAGAAGACAGTAAGGGTGAACCCACCCGGAAAAGAATCATTTACGGTGTACGGGGACAAACGCAAAGTGAATTATGGAATCATCTCCCTGATGAAAGCCAGGAAATGTTTGTCCAAAGGATGTGCATCATACTTAACATTCGTAATCAATGCTAAGAAGGAGAAGAAAAAGGTGCAAAATATACCGGTTGTGTGTGATTATCCGGAAGTCTTTCCCGAAGATCTTCCTGGATTACCACCTGATAGACAAGTGGAGTTTAGAATAGACTTGTTACCAAGAACAACACCAATAGCAAAAGCACCCTACCGATTAGCACCAACGGAGATGAAGGAACTTATGACACAACTTCAGGAGTTATTGGACAAATGTTTCATTCGACCTAGTTCATCGCCCTGGGGAGCCCCTGTGTTATTTGTAAAGAAGAAAGACGGGAGCAAGAGAATGTGCATCGATTACAGAGAGCTGAACAAAGTGACGATAAAGAACAAGTATCCATTGCCGAGAATCGATAACCTGTTCGACCAGTTATAGGGTTCGAGCTATTTCTCAAAGATCGATATTAGGTCGGGATACCATCAACTAAAGGTGAGAGAGCAGGATATCGAAAAGACTGCATTTAGAACAAGATATGGACACTATGAATTTTTGGTTATGTCGTTCGGACTAACCAATGCTCCAGCAACTTTCATGGATTTGATGAATAGGGTTTGTAAACGATTCGTAGATAAATCCGTGATAGTATTCATAGACGATATCTTGATTTATTCGAAAAGCAAGCAGGAGCATGAAAAGCATTTGCGTGAAGTGCTAAAAGTCCTGAAAAAGGAGAAGCTGTATGAAAAGTTCTCCAAATGTGAATTTTGGATTCAAGAAGTCCAATTAGGTCATGTGGTTAACCAAGAAGGAATAATGGTTGACCCAACAAAGATTGAAGCTATAATGAAGTGGGAACAACCAAAAAGTCCTACGGAGATTCGAAGCTTTTTAGGGTTAGCTAGATATTACTGAAGGTTTATCCAAGGCTTTTCTTCGATTGCTACTCCATTAACAGCTTTGACCCACAAAGGAGCTACTTCTGCTTGGAATGAGAAACATAAGGAAGCCTTTGAGAAGTTGAAGAAGAGATTGTGTGAAGCACCGATTCTTTCGCTGCCTGAGGGAGTTGATGACTTCGCAGTTTATAGCGATGCATTTGGAGTTGGGTTAGGTTGTGTTCTGACCCAAAGGGATAAAGTGATAGCGTATGCATCGAGAAAATTGAAGGAGCAAGAAAAGAACTACCCCAATCAGGATTTGGAGTTGGCAGCGGTTGTATTTTCCCTAAAGATATGGAGGCATTATCTTTATTGCACGAAGTGTAAACTTTTCACTGATCATAAGAGTCTCCAATATCCCTTTAATCAGAAGGAAGTGAACATGAGGCAACGATGCTGGCTAGAGTTACTCAAGGACTACGACTGTGAGATACTTTACCACCCTGGTAAAGCAAATGTTGCTGCGGATGCTCTCAGTCGGAAGGTAAACCTTAAAAAGAAAAGACCAAGAGCGTTAAGAATTGAAGTTGTCTCGACAATTGTGGAAAGTATAAAGAAAGCTCAAGAGGAAGCTTTAGAGAAAAATGAACGAAAGGAAGAACATTTGGGCAAAACGTTAGTGTTTGGTACAAACAACCAAGGGTTGAAGGTATTCCATGATAGGATTTGGGTACCTAAGACGGGAGGAGTAAGAGATGTTCTGATGGAAGAAGCTCACAAGACCATGTACTCGATTCATCCCGGAAGTACGAAAATGTATAGGGACTTAAAACCCTATTACTGGTGGCCAACGATGAAGCTCGATGTTGCTAAGTATGTGGCCGAGTGTGTGACATATGCAAGAGTCAAGGCACAGCATCAGAAACCGTATGGGAGTTTAGAACCTTTACCTGTACCCATGGGTAAATGGGAAGATATCACCATGGATTTTGTGACTAAACAACCTAGAATAAAGAGCGGTCACGACATGATTTGGGTGGTCGTGGATCGTTTCACCAAGAGTGAACACTTCATAGCAGCCAATGAAAAATGGTCTATGGATAAGCTTGCGAATGCTTACATGAAGGAAATTGTGAGACTTCACGGTGTTCCTCTAACAATTGTATCAGATCGTAATAGTCGTTTCACGTCACGATTTTGGAAAAGTCTACAAGAGGAAATAGGTTCCAAGTTGTGTTTAAGTACAGATTACCATCAACAAACTGATGGTCAGAGCGAAAGAACAATACAAACACTTGAAGATATGCTGAGAGCATGTACCCTGGAATTCTAAGGTAACTGGGATGAACATTTACGTTTAGTAGAATTTTCCTACAACAATAGTTTCCCCTTGAGCATAAAGATGGCACCTTATCACGCTTTGTATGGACAGAAGTGTCGTACGCCGTCTTGTTGGATTGAAGCTGGAGAAAAGTAGTTTATGGGACCTGAGATAGTCCATCAGACTGCTGAAAAGTTGAAAGTGATTAGGGAAAGGATGATAACAGCTCAAGATCGTCAAAAGAGCTATGCTGACAAGAAAAGAAAACCGATAACATTCAAAGTTGGTGATTCGGTTTTGCTTAAAGTCTCACCATGGAAGGGACATATAAGATTTGGTAAAAGAGGAAAGTTGAGTCCAAGGTTTATTGGACCATTTAAAGTTCTTTAGAGGATTGGGAATCAAGCTTACAAGCTAGAACTACCAGAAGAACTAGATGCTAATCATAACACTTTCCATGTGTGTTATTTAAGGAAGTTCATGGGAGATGTTCCCAACATAATTCCAATATCTGAGTTAAGGCTGGATGAAAGCAAGAGGTTAATCGAAGAACCAGAGGCAATCGTTGACTGTAAGACTAAAAACATGCGACGCAAGATGGTCGATTTAGTTCTTGTGCAATGGAAACATACGAATGGACCAAATCTCACCTGGGAAACGGAGAGTGACATGTTGAGTCGCTACCCGCATTTGTTTGCTAAAGTGTGATTCCGGGGACGGAATCATCCTAAGGGGGAGAGAATTGTAACGCCCGTGTTTCTGGGCTAAAAGCATTAATAATGTTATAATAGTCTAGTTCAACCTTCGTAACTCACTTTGAAGTAATAAAGAGGAATTATGTGAATATCATGTATATTATATGCTTTTTTGCTTAATTACTATGATTTAATTAATTAATAATGAAAATAAGCATTGAAAATAAATATTAGAAAAAGCCGATATCTTTTAAGAAAGTTGTAGTGGCCAAAACAAGGATTCCGGAGATATAAAAAACGCTGAAATCCGAGTTATAACGAAGAAGTTATGACCTGTTGAAGTTTCGCGACGAAACCGGCACGCCACCGGGAAGCGTAAAAAGTGAATTTACGATTAAGTGCTTTTTAGCCGACACAACCTAAACGAGAATCGAAGGTCTCGTCAATAGTAGTACAACGGTAAAAAGACTGACGAAAACGGACGTCGGATGAAGAAGTTATGAATTTTTAACGGGTTTTCCTGTTCCGGTCTGTTAAAAATAATAATATTAAAATTAAAGTCAAAATTAGCCAACGAGCTCTAAACGAAAGTTGTAGAGCGTAATTTTAGCTACGTGCATATAAAGAACGTCAAAAACGGATCTCGTATGCGAAAGTTATGAATTTTAAAAGATTTGAGTGCAATTTTCAAAAAATTCACATGGATGAGAAGCAGCCACGTCACCCTCGCCTCGCGTACTGGAGCTGCTGCCTCACCGAGATGTGTCCAAGTCCGGATCCGACGCGTGTCACAATTCCCTCGGACCGAAGTCTCAGCCAATCAGAAGCTGCTTCGTAGCCATCGTGTGTCCGAGTCTCGCAGGAGCCACGTCCGAGCCTCACACGAGCAGCGTAGCCTGCCTCCGTGTCTCGCCCTCGTTGCTGCCACGCGCCTCGCCCCTTCGCTGCCACGTCTCCCTTCGTGTCTGAGCTTCGCATCCTACTACGTGGAACTTTCTTAGCCACTCAAACCTCGGTCTCGCACCCTATATAAAGGGGGGTTGGCTTTTTCACCTCTAAACTTATATTTTGACTATTTTGACTTTTCCCGAAGCCCCGGTATCATTTTTAAAGCCCGGAATACGTCCCGAAGTGCCCGAAGACCCGAAAAATTTTATCTTTTCGGTTTTGAAGCTCCAACCCTCGCAGAGCCCGGTTTCTCAATAAAACTCCCGGTTTTATCAGAAACAATCATTTTAAGGAACAAATTGCTGCCCGATTATCATCAAATCAAGTGAGTGTATAGTCACTTTCTATAAAGCCCGAAAAATAGATCTACCAATGATCAAAGACGAATAACAGAAGCAAAGATGAAACAATAAGCAATATAACAAAATGAACCAAGCTTGCATATGCCTTAAAGCAATAAAACGTCAGATACAACTTGGGGAAAAGATGAAGGCATCAACAACCTTTAAAGTCTGACACAACGCCCTATTTATAGCCAAGAGTTACAACCGCAAGGAGTTTACGGCCGTAAACACATACCAACCGTAAACTAGAAAAAATTGACTTTCTACACAATCACTACCACTAATCAGTATACCTAGACCAAACCATTAGACAGGGTCTTTCAATCTCCCCCATGGTTTGGACTAGCTCGAGCCCATTCCTTTGTTGACAATCATCACGTCCATCTGGCCCATCGCTCCATTCCACACTCTCTTGCTTAAAATCTCCGCGATCATCGTTGTGTACACCTTGGCTCCTTCCTCGTAAATATCTTCAACAAATTTAATTTGAAAGTTGCTAAGATAGTGAATATCCCATTTCCTGAACTGCAGCAAGTCTCTGCGATCGTACAAACGAATACACCCATTCTTAAGCTTGATAACAGCTCCCGATGTGTTTTCATCATAGACCCAACATTCCAAAGAACTGAGAGATCCATCTTGATAGCCTTGAAATACAGGAAACTGCTTGACTTGTTTCGTTGCTGGCTACATCACTACCTGCAACGGCTTGTCAGTAGACGGTTCCAAGACATCTGGGTGTTCAAATACAACTGACTCTGCCGTCGGCATCGATGGAAATCCTTTCTTCACTTGATCATCCGGAAAGTGTTTAAATTGAGTATCCTGAGGAGTGTTAAAAAGATTGATAAACAGAGCTTGAGACAATTCCGTTAGATCAATTCTCGTGAACGACCTAAACGTATGAATATCCTTATACAAATATGAATTACCACTCTTACGAATGACAATCCACATTCTGAGAGCATCATGAAATCCCCAGGTAGCCACTCCTGATCTATCTGCAAATGTATCTCGGAACCTAACAACTTCAAGATCAGTAACAGTTATTAAGGGTTCGCTCCGAAATGTATTCTGATTAATATTCCGTTTAAACAACGGTTGTCCTTTCTGAACATCATCTTCTTGATTACGACTAATAAGTTCTTGAATGTGTGGAGCCAATGGAGGTTCAACAACAACACGCTCAGCAGTACCAGAAGACTGACCGACTAGTAGGTCAACCGGAAAAGCTTGTACATGAAAATTAATCCTTTGTTCTTCAACGGATGTCTCGTATTTCTCACCAAAATCAGGTTCAAGTTTCTTCTTTAACTCAAAATAACTCAAAGTCAGCATATTAAAATGATCTTGTAAATCGGAGATCTGTTTGCTTTTCACCTTCTTATCCTTCTGAAGTCCAGCCAGTTGTCCGCGAAGATCGATATTCTCGGCACGAAGCTCTGCCACCTGAATATCAAGCTCAATATTTTTCTGGCTAAGAATCAAAATTTCTTTCTGCAGACCAGCAAGAGTAAGATTGTCATCCCTCGCACCACCTTCTTCAATGGAAACTCCCTTTCCTCGAGGATTTGGCGATGCAATTTGTTCTTCAGCCATGTGCAACGCCAGCCTTTCAGAAGCAACATCTCGACGATATCTAGGGACTGAGAAACCAGGCGGTGCAGAAGAACCACCAACATCAAATGTTGTACTCGGACCAGTTGGAAACATCTTTGTAGTGGTTAGCCTTGTAGTAGTAGTCGTGAAAGGTGGGGTAGGAAGACCACTCACCAAACTTATGATTAGTTCAGATTGTCTTGCATCAAGTCTTCTTCTTTTAGATTGTTGTTGGTCAGCTTCAGGAGAAAACACACTCACAAACGGTTCGCAAGTAGGAGAAACAGACACAGGAGGGGAACATCCCATAACCATCTCCATAGGAATAGAAGTTGACACCATTTGCTTTGAAGTAGGAGTTTGCGCATCAAACGTCTCCCTCGATTTCCTTGTCTCAGTTGTGTGAAGACCAACATCATCGACATTATAGAAAATTGTGTCAAGATTTTCATGAGACACAACATTAGCACTGCTTGCCAACGAAGCTGCAATATCATCGCGATCAAAACCAGTCAAATCTAGATCATCAAACGAGTCATTTCTCTCTTCACCAGTACTTATCTTTCCACCAACTTGATCATCACTTAACTCCTTTTCATGTTCTGAGACAGTTTGAACTTTTGGAGTTGGAGAATCTTCTTTTTCGGTTTCCTCATCTTCGGACACATCTATAACAATGTTGTTTGGCGTTGACCTTTCAGCAGATGTCTGCTCCAAGGAGCTTTGCTCAGACGACTCAAATGACTCTGGAGTCTCATCCAGTTCAGTGAATTTACCAAAGTTTTCAAGAGGATACAGTCCTCGAAATTTGACTTTTCCTTTCCGTTTTTCTTTGATGAGTCCCACCGTGTGGGGACCTAAGGACTTCATATCCAATGTCTCTCCCGTCTTTCTCACGTTTGGAAATTGAATGTTGATGAACAATTGTATGAAGCGGGGATACAACAGAAAAGTATCCCGAGTAGAAGCTCTGATGTTAATAACAAATTCCTTAAGGATGAACTTTGAGAAATTGAATCGAAACCCAACAGCAAGAGATACCAAAGCACCAGTTGTGCGGTGAGAGATCTCGTCTGCCCCAGACCTCCTTCCCGAGATGCAACTCACAAAAACATGGCCCAAGAACCTCCAGTATGGGTGTAGCAACTTTTTCAATGTCGGCGGAAAGGTTCCCTCGTAACTCATTCTTTGTAGAACCCTTTGTACATCTTCGATTCTAATCTCTGTCGGGAAATTGGGTTGATCATCAATTAGCAGCACCTCACGAATAAAGCCTTCATCAATGACGATTTCTCTATCCTGTACTTTCGCCTTCACAGTAAAATTGCCATCATCATCCATGTTTGTCTCTGCAGTCGCCCAAAACTCACGTATCAAACATTGATAAACCACCAGATTGATAGTGATTGCGGATGCTAATCAGCATTCACGCAATCGATGAATCATTGAACGCATATCCGAGTGAACAGCTGGAGGGTCCGTGAGTACAATAGTCAGGTTGTGCATATCTGCAAATTTTAGGTTCGCCATTTTCTGCACTCAAACACAACTGTAAGAAACCAAAAAAATTATGACCAAAATAACATCTCATAACATTAAGTTTACTGCCAAAATGTTAAAGGAAATCGAGTGATAATATAGTTTACGGCCGAAGACTGAAGAACCTGTTTTTGGGCCGTAAACACGAGGTTTACGGTCTAAGAATTGTTTTGAAAATCAACACACGATATCCCTTTAATTATTTTACTCGAACCGAAGGCAATAAACACATTGTTCCTAGGCCGTAAACTCGGAGTTTACGGCCTAAGAACTTTCAGTGGAAAAACCCCAAAAATCGATTCTACACTTCGAATTAGCTGATAGGACTTGAAGATACGTGAATGTACATGACTATGGCACCAATATAAATTAAAAACAAGTCCAAAATTCAAGTGCTCGGAGTTTACGGCCTAAGCTTATGGCCGTAAGCTCCGACGAATCGTTTTTTGCGATTTCCGGCATGATGACATGGTGAAACACAAAACAAATTACATATTTGTGATCTAGAAATGATTACCTTTGCGATGATGTAAGTGGTTTTCCGAAAATCGAAGAATTTTTTTTTTGCCTTTTTGAGAGGGTTTAGAGAGAGTTTGCGGCCGGAAACTTGTGAATGAGGAGATTCCGGCAGTGAACTCCTTTTTACCGCTTTTTCCTTCACTTAACCTCTTACCTGATAATTACCCAGTATTTCCAAAAAAAACTTTGAGGATTAATTTAATTTTTGAAAAATAAAATAAAACAAAATAAAATAAAATAAAATAAAATAAAATAAAATAAATAAAATAAATAAAAAAACAAAATAAAAGTAAAATTAAAAATTGAGATAGCAAAAGCCACAAGAATAAAATTAGAAATTAAAAATTAAAGTTAAAATTAACATTCTTTCAAAAATAAAATAAAATAAAAATAAAAATAAAATTAAACAAAAATTAAATTAAAAAATAAAATAAAAATTGAGAGAAAAATATTTTAACTAAAATAATTTTTACACACCAAATTTAACCATTTTAACCTTTGTGATGCTTCGATCAAAGTTGTTGGACGACCTTATTCCGCTTGTCGGTACCCTTATCTTCACATCTTTGTCTAACCGATTGCCAGTATTATGGTCCACTTAAGCACGAAAGATTTGTGACATTTTTGGACATTTTACCAGTGACATAATTTAGGCATATACCTAATTGTAAATTTCTGTAATTATGATAACTCCTAAATCTTAAATATATTCACCTTATAACCATTTAACTGACTACAACCAGGGATATTGTTGTCCACCTAAATCGAGCAGCAAGATCTACAGACAATCTGTATGAGTTCAATTTTAAGTGTACTGGAACGTGTTTCCCGCTTCCTGATATGCCCCAGCCATCACGAACTTCCAGAGGACTCCATACACCGGGTGAGCAGACAACCATTCAGAGAGAGAAGAGATTCAGAATTCTATTGCTAACTACTTCAGAGGGGTTGAGAAGAAGAAAGTTTCATATGCTGTGTACCAGGTCGGATTAGAAGTCGCGCAAAGGAGACAACATATGGCTAACAGATGAGAAGTATTTCACACATAAATTTCACACATATACATATATATATATATATATATATATATATATATATATATATATATATATATATATATATATATATCATGCAGAGAAATAGAGTTGCATATGTTGTGTACCAGGTCGGATTAGAAGTCGCGCAAAGGAGACAACATATGGCTAACAGACGGAAAGAAAGAAAATGATATTCTACAGACCTAGTTTATTGGAATTTACCAGTTGCCTATCCAACCGGAATTAAGGACAGAATCCGCACATCGAGGAAAAGTTAAGCCACGGTTCCAAGTACGGGTTCAATTAATGTGACGAGTAGATTCTCATGTTTATCTTCCTGCTCAACCTATCCGAGCGTCGTGACATCAGGTTAAACGGATCTAACTAGGTTAAAGTACGTCAAGTCCTCAAATTCATTAGGTTCAACTTTCCTAGTCAAGTCCATTTAAAATCTTTCGTGCCTACCAGCACATCGAGTACAGAGCGTAGACGATTCAACTTAGGTACGTTACGCTGATTCAGGTTGCCCTTTATCACTTGTTAATTTCATTTCCCATCACAATACTTAAAACCGAGGTTGTCAACAATAAATTTTAAAAAGCTGAACAAAAATGACACTATTTTTGGATTTTTGTAATTTTTTGTTGTTTTTGGATTTTTATTTCTCCCCCTAAATTTGTGCATGGGTGAGAATACGAAATAAAATAAAGCGCAAATTTTAAACCATCCTGAAACAGAAATTAAAAAATAAACTAAGAAAACCAAAAATAAATTGAGAAGAAAAAGAAAAGGAAAAAGAAGAAAAAAACTTAAAAAAGCTTAATCCTCAAAAAGTATCATTTTCAGAAATCCAACAAGCACATCGAAACGAGCTTTGTTAAAAGGCTTTGTGAACAAGTCCGCTACATTGTTATGAGTGTGGACTTGTTCGATTCGAATTAAAGATCGTTCATAACAGTCTCTAATAAAGTGAATTTTAATGTCGATGTGCTTGGTTTTAGAGTGTTGGACTGGGTTTGTAGCTATTTGAGTTGCCGCTTCATTATCACAATAGATAGGGGTTTCGAAGTAATTCAAACCGTAGTCCAGCAGCTGATGTTGGATCCAGATAACTTGAGAGCAGCAAGCTGATGCAACAACGTATTCCGCCTCTGCCATTGAAGTCGAGACAGTGTGTTGTTTCTTGCATTGCCATAAAACTAATATGCCATCTAGGTATTGACATCCTCCTGAAGTTGATTTCCTGTCAAGCTCACATCCTCCATAATTACTGTCAGTAAAAGCATAAAGATTAAATTCAGAATTCTTCGGATACCAAAGACCCAATTTAGGGCTTCCTTTGATGTACCGAAAAATTCTTTTAACAGCAATAAGATGAGAGAGTTTAGGATTAGCCTGATATCGAGCGCATTGACAGACTGCAAACATAATGTCAGGTCGACTTGCAGTAAGATACATCAGTGATCCGATCATCGATCGATAGAGAGTTTGATCTACGGATTCGCCTTCAGGATCTGGAGTTAGGAGAGGTCGTTCAGCCATCGGTGTAGAAGCAAATTTAGCATCGTGAAGTGCAAACTTCTCAAGAATATCCTCCACATACTTGGCTTGATGTAGCAAGATTCCGGTTGAATTCTGTTTAACCTGAAGCCCCAGAAACATGGCCATTTCTCCCAATGAACTCATTTCAAATCTTTTCTTCATTACGCTTTCGAACTCTTTGTAAAGCATTTGGCTTGTTGATCCAAAGATTGTCATCGACGTATATTTGTATGAGTATCTGGTCCTTGTCGACATGCTTTATGAACAATGTTTGATCAATAGTGCTGCGAGTGTAACCGTGTTCGAGCAGATGCTTTGTTAGGGTTGCATACCATGCTCTAGGAGCTTGATGCAGCCCATATGACGCTTTGTCCAACTTGTAGACATGATTAGGATACTTTGAGTCGACAAACCCTGGAGGTTGATCAACGTAGATTTCTTCCTTCACCTTGCCATACAAGAAGGCAGTATTGACATCCATTTGAAAGACAGTAAAGTTCATATACGAAGCATACGCTAGAAAGATACGAATAGCCTCCAAGCGAGCTACTGGAGCATAAACCTCAGTGTGGCCAAGACCCTCGACTTGTCGAAACCCACGTACTACCAGTCTGGCTTTGCTTCGCACAATAACCCCTGAATCGTCATGTTTGTTGCGATAGACCCATCGTGTATCAAGAGACTTCTTGCCCTTCGGTAACTCAACCAATTTCCAAACACCGAGTTTTTCAAATTGATGCAATTCTTCATGCATTGCATCCACCTAGCTAGGTTCATTTAGAGCCATTTCTACATTCTTGGGCTCAATTTGAGAGATAAAGCAAGAATACAAACATGTATTCACATCTCCACTTTGACTTCTAGTTTTAACACCACCATCTAGCTGGCTGATAACGTTTTCGATCAGATGATCCCGTTGAACCCTAGAAGGTATTTCTTGGCTGATGTCATTGATAGAGACAGGTAGAGTGTGAATGTTAAGACCTCCTTCATTTGCTTGTTGAGTAGTACCAGATGGTTCTGCAACATACTCATCTGCAATAAGTTCAGGAAAGAGTAATTCCATTAGGGTTGAAGAGACAGCGGAAGCATCATTTGGAATGAGCTCTTTCTCTGAAGATATGTGAGGTCTCGATTCAGCATCAGAAGAATCAGTGTGGTCTGATTGAGGACTATCATGTTCCAAGAATGGCCTCTCCTGAGGAGTAGCAGAGGACTTTTCCGAAGATGTTGCAGAAGACTCCCCCTCAATTGCAGTAGAAGGATCCCCCTCAGATGCAGCAAAAGGCTCCCCCTCAGATGCAGCAGAAGATTCTCCCTTGCACGAGTCAGAGGACTCCCATTCAGGTGAAGCTTTAGACTTTCCTTACGATGAATTAGAAGGTTTAGATACAAGCTTGTATACGACTTCTTCGTCTTCATCTTCAGAGATACTCTTCCAATGCGAATCAGTTCTAAATACATCATTTGAATACACGTTTAAGGATTTGAAAAGTGACGTATAATCAAACAACCAATCCGGACCCACTCTTGCGTCTGTCTCATTCTCTTCCAACCAACGCACGTCATAGGATTCCATAATCTGTTTGGTTTTCGTGTTATAGACTCTATAAGCGGTACGAGTAGCATACCCAACAAAATAGCAGTCATCGGCTTTGGCATTGAACTTCAGATTGGCATCTAGGTGAAGTAGGGTGTAAGGACAGCCAAATAATCGGAAGTGAGTGACTGACGGCTTGTGTCCATAGTAGATTTGATATGGAGTTTTCATTTGAGCTTTGTTGATAAGCACTCGATTCTGAACATAACAGGCAGTGTTTATCGCCTCCACCCAAAAGAAAACAAGCAACTTTGAGTCACACAACATTGTTCTTACAACGTCTTTGAGTGTTCTGTTCCGCCTTTTAGCAACACCATTCTGTTGAGGTGTATGAGCTGAACTGAATTGATGCAGGATACCCTTTTCAGCATAGAAGTGATTGAGAATGGAATTCTTGAACTCTGTCCCATTATCGGTACGAAGCGCCTTCACCCTATGATTGGTCTTATTCTCAACAAGCACAATGAACTTCTTGATCAATTCAGTGACACCAGATTTGTTGGATAGAAAGAAAACCCATGTAAATCGAGAGAAGTCATCAATCACAACTAAACAGTAAGAACTTCTGTTGATGCTTAGCACGTTCACTGGACCAAATAAATCCATGTGAAGTAATTGGAGAACCTGACTGATTGAGTTAACCTGTTTTGGCAAGTGCGGCTTTCGATGGTGCTTTCCTTGAACACACGACACACATTTTTGAAAGTAATGAAGTCCTTGACGGGCAATCCACGGACCATCTCATTTTTCGCAAGACGATTTAGATTCCTGGCGTTAGCATGACCTAATCTTCGGTGCCACAGCATTGCAGTTTGTTCAGAGATCTTGGAGAATAGACAAGTAACTTGTTCTGGGAGATTGCTATTCATATCAATAATATAGGCGTTCCTATCCCTTTTTGATCTTACGAGAATCCATTCTTCAGGGATGACAAAGCCTGGCTTTAAGACCATGCATTCCTTGTCAGTGAAATGTGTAGAATAGCCCTTGTCACAGATCTGAGAAACACTTAAGAGACTGTGTTTCAACTAGGGAGCGAAATTCACGTTTTCGAAACTTAGAACTCCATTTGACACGGTTCCCCTTTGAGTGATTTTCCCTCCATCTCCACCCGCAAAAGAGACATACCCCCCATTAAATGATTGAATGTTGTGCAGTTGGGTGATATATCCCGTCATATGCCGGGAACAGCCACTGTCGACAAACCAGGGTCTGACGACATTTCCCCGCAACTGTCCCTGCAAAATGTGCGGGTTTAATTAGATTTGGGCACCCAGGTCATGATCTTCCTGGGTGATCCCGATGCCTTTTCAGATTTATTGCACTTAAACTTCTCTGAGGACACAGATGATGTATTGGGAGCAGATTTGGGCCTCCATTTATAATTAGGTTTTCTGAAAAATTCAGTCAACTTTGTCATTTTATGTTTAACAATCTGCTTAAAGCATGTGTTACTTCTACCAGAATTGGTTGAAGATCCACTATTGCTTTGGGATGAGCTTGACCTTGGCATGGCTATGCTCCTTTTTGGAGACTGCTCCGGACAAGGTGATTAAAAACCTTTTTATGTCTGTGAAAAATATCCCTTTTTCTATTTCTTTCATCTGCCCAATCATCATTTCGAGAGCGACTTCTAGAGGAATTTCTTTTTAAAGACCTTCCTCTGAACTCGTTCTCCCCTCTTGGAAAATTATGACTCACAAACATTTGATTCAGACAATTTCTAGCAATATGACCACTAGTACCACAATTAAAACAAATCTGCTTGTTATTGTTAGAACTTGTGCTGCATTTATCAGATTCGTTTTCCCTACAAACACCCTTGCTTGTCTCACAGAAACATGCAATATTATTAGGTTTTGAGGCAAGTGAGGGTGCTATACTTATTGAGGGTTGTGAAAGTAGTGGTGTCTCAACATTTTTATCACAAACATTCAAATTGTCAACCAAATTGTTCAAAAATTTATCAGACGTATTAGAAGCACTCAAAACTGTATCAGAGGTAGCATCTACTGTATCAGAATAATTAAAAACACCACAAGAAATATTGTCACTTAAAACATTTGAAAAAGAATTTTCTTTATTTAAAATGAAAGCTTCAGGTTTGGACTCGATTTTATTTTCAGAAACACATCCTTCAACTTTGTGCTTTGACTGATTCAAGGATTGATCTGTAGGAGAAGTAGAAATGTTAGTACTTTCAACATTAATAAATCCTCCCGAAACAAAACCGGAGGGCTTGCCATAAGTCATAAATGATTCATTGACAATCTCTTCTTTGGACAAAGGCTTGGACACATATGAATGATTGAAAGGAGGGGGTACGTGATTATACCCTAGACCTTTTGATTGATTCCTTTTAAACTGCATACTTTGGTCTATCATATTTGCAACCACCTCACTTGAGAAATCATATTTTCTAACATCAAGTTTGGCGGTCTCAAATTTTCATTTCAAAGATTCAACTTCAGCCACTAGCTCAGCATTTTGTTTGACTACATAATCATAGTTTTCACATTTGTTACTGTGGTCTTCCTGGAGTCTCCTAAAGTCTTTAATTTTTTTATTCTAGTTGAGCTTTAAGTGGTTTATGTCCTTTTCGAAGTCAGTACCCTTCATATCTAAGGTCTTCTATGTCTCTTATTAATTTGTCATTGAGTTCACGAAGAATCCTAAGATTTTCTACTTCATTGCCTAATGTCTCAATTTTATCCTGTAAAGTTTTCACATAATCTATACAAGCCTTAGAGCATGATGGGAGACTTACCATGGACGTATTAGGTTCATGGGAAGAGGATACCATCAAACCAAATTGTAGCTTCATCACACTGTCTTCTGCAGCTTCAAACCCTGCAGTAGTATCATCCCTTACCTGTGCCAGATGAGCATTTTCTGGTCCAGATAAGTTGAGAGCTTGTATTTGATCATCCCAATCGAAAGATTGTGCAACCATAGCCTTTTCATTGTTTGCTTGACTACTACTTCGGTTGTTCCCAACAGCAACCATTGTTCTGTCATTATTAATCCTTCTATCGGGGTGAGGGCAATCACGAGCAAAATGCCCTGGCTCGTGGCAATTTGCCATGTGATGTCCATTTCCTCAACGTCCTCCGAATGGATTTGACCAAGATCTGCAAATGACAATTGAGGCAGAAGCTCCCCAGCTACAAGTGCATTGTAGCAATTCACAAGCCCTGCTGCAAAGACAAGGTTTTCATCACCCTCATTTCCTTTTGAAAAGGAAGCCACATTTAAGGATGGAGCAGTTTGGGTAGACACGAGAGGTTGACTTTGTGGGTAGGAATGACTGGTGTAGAAGAAGATGAACCTGCAGGGGTATAAGAGAAAGAAGAAAGAGCATTATTAGTTGAAATGCCAAGATTGGCAGCTGAGTAGGAGTTCACATGATTGATCTCTCGCTGCTTGTCATCAATATCACACGCTTTGATGACAGCCATCACTTCAGCTAGAGAAAGGCGATTGAGATCCTTAGTCTTCTTAATCACAGCTACATTCATGTCCCAAGATTTTGGGAGAGCATTTAGTAGCTTCTTATTAATTTATGACTTTGTATAGAAGATCCCTGCCACAGTCATCTCTGTGTTGAGAGTTGTGAATCGCTGCAGTTGAGCTTCGAGAGTCTCTCCGGGAACATAATTAAACATGTTGAAACGTTGCCTCAGCATATCTTGGCGGCTTTCTCTCATGTCTTCATTTCCCTCATATACTTCAATAAAGGCTTCCCACAGTGCTTTAGCAGAAGTATACTCTCTGAATGCTTGAGCAATGTCTGGAGGTAAGGCCATAGTCAAAATGGCCAATTCCTTTTCTTGTTCTTCTACACTCTCAAAGTCTTCATCAGTGTAGTTTTCAATTTTCTTGTCAACCACTTGCCCCCCAACTGTAGTGGTGATTCTGACTGGATCCTTTATAACACATTTCCAAATCTTGAAGTCCTTCATCTTTATATATTTCTCAATTCTATATTTCCAATCGGGGAAACCATCAATGGACATGAGTCTTGGAATGCGCGTGGTTGTTCCCATCACAGCATCGAGTTCTTGATATTGATTAGGACTTTGTGATTCCATTTTTAAAATAAAATTAATTATTTATTTAATAAGACAAAACATTTAATTAATTAATTTACTGTTATGAACTCCGAAAATTAATTAATTAAGATTTTAAAAACGAGTTTACTGCCGAGAAAAGGTTTACTATCGAGAACTGTTTACGACCGTAAACTCCTTGTTTACGGCCCGTGAAAAATTTACTAGTCGCTTATCTGATAATCGATTTACGGCCAATGATTTTTAAAGAACTCCGAGTTTACTGCCAATGATTACGGCCAATTATCTGTTAAAAACTTATTTTATTTGGAAATTTTAATGCAATGAAATATTATTCTGAAAGCCTTAAGTCAGGAACTCGATGTGCTGTAGAATAGATTCGATTGCGGTGTATGAACCTTGAATAGCTTGCGGCCGTGAAATTGTAGTTTACGGCCGTAAGCTCGGACCGTGAACTCTTAAACACACGAAAATCGACTGGAATAAAACCCTTCTTTCGCTGTGAATATCGTTTTGAGCAAAAATGCAACTATAGGACGTCTTTGACACTGGTCTCGCTTTGATACCAATTGTAAAGCCCGAAAAATAGATCTACCAATGATCAAAGACGAATAACAGAAGCAAAGATGAAACAATAAGCAATATAACAAAACGAACCAAGCTTGCATACGCCTTAAAGCAATAAAACGTCAGATACAACTTGGGGAAAACACGAAGGCATCGACAACCTTTAAAGTCTGACACAACGCCCTATTTATAGCCAAGACTTACAACCGCAAGGAGTTTACGGTCGTAAACACATACCAACCGTAAACTAGACAAAATTGACTTTCTACACAATCACTACCACTAATCAGTATACCTAGACCAAACCATTAGACAGGGTCTTTCACTTTCATCTTACACATAGATATGATGTATTTTATATAAATACGTGCTATGTGTGTGTGTATATATATATATATATATATATATATATATATATATATATATATATTGATTGTTTATTTGAGATGATTGTTGAATGAATGTTTTATACAAGTTTTAAAATGATTTAAACTGTATATATATTTTATCTACAAATATGTTGGGTATAACATGGGTAGATGAAATATTTGATGTGTGTTATAATGATGAGAGGCCTCGACGTTGTTGTTGTTCAAGTCATCTAGCGGAGTATGGATGATGACCACAGACTCTTCTAGACAGTCCAGTGGAACGCTAGCAGGCTCGCAACCTGTAGGTGTTTGTGGGCTTGATGTTTACCAGTGTACTCTATCCCCCTCATGGTTGCCTTATGAACATATATGGCTAAGGAATCCCCTTAGCAGTAAAGTCCATCCCGATGATAAAATCCTTAGACTAGGTCCCTTGTATAGGTGTTTAGGGATGTAACGTGAGGATGTCACACCCCCGAACCAGACGGCGTAAACGTCTGAGGGCTCTTGTGACTTAAATTGAATACCATCACAATGATTATACATGAATCATAACATCATTCATCACCATGCATTGAAATATTACAACTAGTATTGTTTACATTCAGTATATTGTTTTAAACATTACAACTCCATAACATAAACCGTTTGATCATTAATCTAAGCAAAACACCATGATATAACTTGGTACATATTCTTCTGTTTACCTGTTACCTTAGAATACAAGTTATTTTGAAAACGGTCAACATATGAAATGTTGTTGAGTTCATAAGTAATGTTATGGAAAATGATTTTTGTGAAGTGTGAAAACCCAAAAATCCGATATTTTCTGAAAAGAGTATTGTTTATAAAAAGTGTGAAGATTCGTAAGTATGCTTGTCGATTTTGAAAACATGTATAATTGTTGAACTTTGTATACATCACGTAGGTAAAAGTGTTGAACTCCCCGGGAAAACCTGATGTTTTCCCAATGCGTAAATTACATGACTTGTTTATTGTTATACCGATACGACGATTGTTTTTGATTTCCCAGGTGCAATTGGATTAATTAAGGGATGTGATTTGTTACAATCACGCATTATTGAAAATGACTAGTTTGTAACTACAAATTATTAACGTCACGAATCTCCTTACTCGGTTTCTCATAGCCTCACAATCGAGGAGAAAGGAGGGTAAGAAGCCTCCTTTATTTCCATAAGTCATTCAAGGCTATCGGGAATGCGAAAGGCATTTGGCCCGACTCGCATTTGAATTCTCGACTTCGCTAGCAGTACTAATGGACCCTTGTGGCCCAATAGCACAATAGAGCTATTGAAAGTCCTTTTACATGGAATTAGGTCATAGAAGGCCCATTAACATGTAAGCGTGTCCCCTTCAGGCCCAAAGATCATGTTATTGGGCTAGCAAGGCCTAACAAGCATGATTTGAAACTTTCAAGCCCAAAGATTGAATATTGACTCCTCGTAGTTGTCGCGTGTTTATTGAAGTACTACGGTTATTTGATTTTTGTTTGTTATTGATTCGAGACTGAATCAATTCGATTGGTAACGATATTGGTTGTTGAAAGTGTATTTGTTATTACGTTTCGCCGGTAGTCATGGATCTTGTATTTTGTCTTAAGGGATTTATTTGTTTAAAAGTAAGATTTTTACCTTTTCACAACCCTTCTTTTATAAAGTTAGCACTTTTTGTCCTTTATATAAAAGAATTTCCATTTTAGTCCTTAAACCATTTTTCTTGACACTTTGGTATCATAACTTGTTGAAAAGACATTTTTAACCAAATTTTGTTTTGTAAACAGCTTTAGTCCTTTCATAATAATGTTTTATCGGTTAAAACCCTCAATTTCGCAATTTTTACAGTTTTGGTCCAAAATAGATTAATTTTACATTTTTGGTCCTTTTTGAATTTGAAAAGCATTTTTGACCATTGAAATAGTTTTAATACACTTCAAATCCCCTGTTTTACAGAAAACTTCCTTTTCAACCCCTCAAACTTGAAAATCTCGCATATTGAGGCTTATTGGGCCGAAAAGCCCAAGTTTAGCCCATTAAGTGTAAAATTTACATTTTTAGTCATTCAAAAATATTTTGTTTCAGAAAAATTATTAAGGAAACTTTTTGGACTCTTTTGACCCTCTAGAAACTATAATTTGTCGGTTTGGGCCCTTAGTTATGTATTTTTAACAATTTAAGCCCAAAAATGAGTTGTATGTTCAAGTATGTTCATCCGAACCATATAAACTATTTTTCTTGACTTGATTAGTATAAAATAGTTTAGGTTATGTTTATATCCTTCCCCATGTTTTAGATCTCGGTTTTACACACTTTTTGAATAACATATTCATCACAAACACAAGATATCACACACATACATGCATCAAATCACACATAGCATACATTTACACATAGATCTACACATTTACTTGTATTCTCCCCCATAAAAACTCATAAAAAAAGAAAAGAAGGGGTATGAAACTCACCTTGGGCGTGGTTTCAGTTTTGGAAGCAAAAGATGAGAAGTATTCGATCCTAGCAACCTTTCTTTGAGGATCTCGAACTTGGATGCTTCCAAGGTGCTAGATCATAAGTTTGAATTAATTAAGAGATGAGTCTTGAATGAAAGGAAATAGCTAGCTTATGGATCTAACATCAACGTTACCTTAGATGATGATTTTAGGTGGAAAGTCTCTTTGAAAAACTCTTGATTCTCGAAAATTTGATGAAGAAAAGTGAGGATGTCCTTTGAGAGAGTTTGTTTAAGAAAATTGGATGAAGTGTGTGTGTTTGGGATGCTCTCGGCTGAGAATCAAGAAGAAGAAGAAGAGAGAGAGAGAGTTGAGATGACTAACTTAGATGCATGTTGGTCCATGCATGGAGGTATGTGATGTATAAACGAGGTGGCAATCTCACAAGTCAACTCTTCATTCTTTGGGTTGGGCTTAGGCCGAGATTTGGAGAGGGAAAAAGAAAAAGATTGGGCCTTGTATGCTTAAGCCTTTTTCATGGTTATGTTAAGTGATGTTTGGTCCAAATAAATATAAATGTGATTTTTATGACCTATTAGGGCTAAATTAGATTAATTATGGCCCAATATGGTTCATTTAAATAATTTATTTCATTCTAGGCCCAATCTGGCCCAAAATATTGAAACAAATGGAAGTGGGTCAGATTAGAGCCCATTTAAGAGTTCTAAGCCCAAGATAGTCCAATTGGAAGCTTATTGGTCCATTGGGCCCAATAAGGAAATCCTAATCCATAATGGACTTAAACAAGGATTTTCTAAGGTTTCCAATTGCTTGTTGAGTATTTGCAATGCTTCTATGAAGTGTTTGATTGAAATTTTGTTGTCATAGAGTAAGCATCATACATGATTTCATGTCTTTGATTCATAATTGGCATAAGTGTTGTAGTTACAAGGCACAAAATGTTCTAGTTGTGACAGAGGATAACGGGAATGGGTAATCAGGATTATTGATGGTTTGATGAAATTAATAAATTTATTGTTGATCGATGAAATTAATAAATTCATTATTATTTGTGGGTTGAAAACCCTATATGCTCACCAGGCTCCCAAGCCTGAACCACTAAGTTTTATGTATTACAGGTAGTGGCGCTCGAGCATAGTTGTGATGTGTTGGGATGAGGGATTACGGATATAGGCCTGTAAATATGAAATATTGTAGTAAGGCTTATATTGTATTGTTTATACTTATGTACTGTATTTAACATGACACCCCGGGTCTTTTAATGAAATACATTTCTAAGGAAATGCTTTTGATAAATCTTTATCATATTATTGTTTTGGGACAAATTCCGCAATTCTTTTATTAAAAGGTTACTCTGATTTTGAAATAAATTATAAACAAACCGGTCTTTTCTGGCTGTAAAAATGGGGATGTCACAATATATGTCTAACAGTTGGGAAAACCCCATCCGACTCACCGAGTTACTCATCCGACTCGCCGAGTTCACGACAATCTTCATCGGACTTGCCGAGTCGACTATGCCCCTCACCGAGTCTCTTCGATCCTTCATCCATACAGATGCTTTTTAAGCCATGCAAAGGCTCTATATTGCAGATCCATCTTCCCAAGGCATGCATATCACGTAAAGTTGCAAACTTTATGTGCATGAAAAGCTCCAAAACCTCAAAATGAAAAAACTAAGCTTGCAAAGAAGTCTTGCACTTGAGCGAAGGCTCATATTTGCCTAGACTGATGACTTTATTGATCCAGAGGCCAAAGGGAGTCGAGATCTAAAGTTGAAACTTCAGATCTTGACTCAAGCACAAGAAACTTTTCCTAAAACCCACCCGAAAGAGATTACAAATGAAATGAGCCAAGGAGACAGCCTAATACCTTCAAGAGAGTGCCAACTATAGTGGATATTTTCTTCCCATGAGTTCCTAGATTCAATTCACTTGTTTCCCCAAAGTGTTTCCTCACCAAGATCGCTCTTCCAAGCTTTATCACACCAAAGAAACAGACACACACGATTTAGGGTTTAAGGGTGCAAGGAGTTGTGAAGGGGAGGCCGGGGGAGGCCAATGATCCTTTAAATAGGGTGCAATACCCCGGAATTTAGGGTTTCATCAGCCAGCTCCTACTTGTCGAGTCCCTCCTTGGACTCGGCGAGTAGATCACTAAGACACATGGACCAACCCACTGCTACTCGACGAGTATGGCAACCAACTCGTCGACTAGACCTTGAAATCGAGAAAAATTCTTATATAAATCAATACGTGAGAATCGGGGTGTTACAATTCTCCCCCAATTGAACTAGACTTCATCCTCGAAGTCCGT
Source organism: Lactuca sativa (assembly GCF_002870075.4). Lineage (NCBI taxonomy): Eukaryota > Viridiplantae > Streptophyta > Magnoliopsida > Asterales > Asteraceae > Lactuca > Lactuca sativa. The sequence continues at coordinate 129,767,483 of NC_056623.2, read as the reverse complement.
TGAAGTAAACAACGCCAGGTAGTTTTCCCGCATCTCTGCCTCCGGCTCCCACGTCCACTTGGATCCTCTTCGATGCTCCCACATCACCTTCACCAAAGGTATCTCCTTGTTCCGCATAATTTTCTTCTTCCTTTCCAGAATGGTCACATGCCTCTCCATGTAATTTAGACGCTCGTCGACCTGAATATCATCCAACGACACCACTGCCTCCTGATCTGTAATACACTTTCGCAACCACGAAACGTGGAAAGTGTTGTGAATCCGGTTAAGCTCCTATGGTAGCTCTAGCCTATATGCCACCATGCCAACCCTGGCAATGATCCTGAAACGACCCAGTGTAACGCGGACCCAATTTCCCCCTCTTCCTGAAGTGGATCACACCCTTCTAGGGTGAGACCTTCAGGAGTACCATATCAACCACCTGAAACTCTAACTCAGATCGGCGTTTATCGGCGTAACTCTTCTGCCGACTCTGAGCGGTCTGCAATCGCTGCCTAATTTGTTGAATCTTCTTGGTAGGCTGCATAACTACCTCCGTCCGTCCTAACACCCTATGTCCGACCTCACCCCAACAAATCGGGATGCGACATATTCGCCCATACAATAGCTCGAAAGGTGGGGCGCCAATGATGGAATGATAGTTGTTGTTGTAGACGAACTCTGCAAGCGGTAGGTGGGAATCCCAGTTCCCACCGATGTCAATGACACACGCCCTTAGCATGTCCTCAACGGTCTGAATTGTCCGCTCACTATGACCGTCAGTCTGCGGATGAAATGTTGTACTAAAGGGCAAACGCGTGTCCAGTTCCTCGTGGAATTTATGCCAGAAGCGAGAAGGAAATCTAACATCCCGATTGGAAAAAAATGGAGACCGGAACCCCATGGCGAGCGACGATCTCGCGAACATACACGTCGGCCAACTTCTCGACCGAGAAACTCTCCCGTATAACGAAGAAATGGGCACTCTTGGTCAATCGATCTATGATGACCCATATAGCATCAAACCCTTTTGCAGTCCTCAGCAGTTTGGTAATGAAATCCATCATGATCTGCTACCATTTCCACATGGGAATCTCCAGGGGCTGCAGCATACCAAGTGGCCTATGATGCTCAGCCTTGACCATCCTACAGGTTAAGCACCACTCGACATACCAAGCAATTTCTCGCTTCATACATGGCCACCAGTAACTCAAACTCACGTCTCTGTACATCTTGGTGGCCCGGTGGATACAAAAATGAGATTTATGAGCCTCCTCCATAACTGTCTGTTTGACCCCACCAGAGATCATAACTCATACCCGACCACACCGGGTCAATAATCCTTGACTATCCTGCACAAACCGGGTGTTCTCACCCTTGATCCTATCCAGCTTTCAGTTCTCAGGTCGCATGCCCTCAACCTGAGCATCTCTGATCAAACTCACAAGCGAAGAATCCACCACTATCCTCATACATATCCCTGGGGTGGATGACCCAGCTAACTTTCGGGTGAAGGTGTCCACCACTACATTCGCTTTACTAGGCTGTTAAAGGATCTCACAATCATAGTCCTTGAATACATGCAGCCACATGCGCTGCCTCATATTCAGGTTCGGCTGATACATGATGTGTCTAAAGCTCTTGTGATCCGTGTATATGATACAACGAAACCCATAAAGGTAATGTCTCAATATCTTGAGAGTGAACACCATCGATCCTAGCTCTAAATCATGCGTCGGATATCTCGTCTCATGCGGCTTCAACTGCTGCGATGCGTAGGCTATATCTAATCCTATCTGCATGAGGACCGCCCCCAAGCCTGTGATGGATGCATAACAGAACACCATAAAATCCTCGACTCCCTCCCGGAGAGTCAAAACTAGAGCCTCACACAAACGCTGACGGAGGGTCTCAAACGCCCTTTGCTGCTCAAGGCCCCACCAGAAATCCACCCCCTTCCTCGTCAGACGAGTAAGGGGTACTGCAATCTTGGACAATCCCGAATAAATCTCTGGTAGTGCCCTGCTAATCCTAGAAAAGTCATGATATCCGAGGGAGATCTCGGCACCTACCACTGCATGACTGCCTCGATCTTGGCCGGGTCGTCCAAAATCCCCTCCTAATTAACAAGATTTCCTAGGAACTGGACCTCTCGCAACCAAAACTCACACCTCGAGAACTTATCATATAGTCGTTCTCATCTCAGAACTCCCAACAACTCCCTGAGGTGCTGCTCGTGCTGCTCTCGAGTCTTGGAATATACTAAGATATCATCAATAAACACTTTTACCGAGCGATCAAGCATCAGTTTGTAGACCCGATTCATCAGGCCCATAAATATTGTTGTCGCGTTGGTGAGCCCAAATGGCATCACCACGAACTCATAATGACCATAACGAGTCCGAAATGTGGTCTTCTCCACGTCCCCCTCTCTGACCCGGACCTGATGATACCCTGACCTCAAACCTATCTTGGAGAACCAAGGTGCACCATGTTTGTTGGCGATAGAGAATCGCAACGGACACTCTAGATCGCCCACTGGCACGCTGAACTCCCTACTAAAAATCTGAGATACAAAAGACCGACTCACCCCAAAGTCAAATAAAACCGATGCCGACAACGAGTTCACTAAAAACGTACCTACACAGGTACTACAAAAAAGCATAATATAAATATAATAAATGATATGAAGAATAGAAACATACCAGCAACCACATCTGCCGCTGCCCTGGCCACCTCGGCTGTAAGCTTAAGGCACGCCTCTGAGCCTTCAGAGGCTCTACCTTAATGTGACAACCCGATATTTCAACTCTTTGTAACGACCATAATGGGTCAAGTATTGTAACCACTTCTGAATAATAAAAAGTTACTTTCATAATAACATGTATAAATAAGTTCTACTTAATTTCCTTCTATGATTAAATGTCTTTGAAACATAATCGTACGTGAAAATAACGCCCAAATCCGACTTCATATAGCGAAGATGTGATTTTTCCAAGTTCGGCTTAGCAACAGACAGCTAAAAACTCGAATCGGAAATCGAGCGACTTTTGGCCGGAATGACCTAAACGAGAATCGAAGGTCTCGTCAATGGTATTCCAGCAGTAAAAAGTCTGGCAAAAACCGACATCAGATAAAGAAGTTATGAATTTTCTAAGAAATTCCTTAAACACGATGGATTTTTAATAAATAATAAAAATATAATTTTGGAATTTGCCGACGGAGTCTAAACGAAAGTTGTAGAGCGTAGTCTCACCTACGCGAGGATATAAAGACCATCGAAAACGGAGTTCGTATGAAGAAGATATGGATTTTTGAAGTTTATTAAATAAATTAATTATTTATTTAATTCAAAATTCGGATATTATCCGAAGGGGAGTCAGCATCCTCCTCCGAAGTACGCGCTGCGTACTCCTGTACGCCCCGTGTAACCGAGAGGATTGGCCTCGGATCGTCCACGTCGTCATATCCGAGGAATCCGATCCATCCGACCCGTCCGACCCGTCCGACCCGACGTCCCATCCGACCCGGCGTCCCATCCGACCCACCTCCCCAGCAACCCGTCCCATCCGACCCGAGAACCCAACAACCCGTCCCATCCGAACCGAGGCAGTCGAGGCTTCGGTCATGCATTACGTACGCGTACGCAGCGCGTACGAGCGTACGCCCCGCGTACCGAGGCAGACCAGCCTTCCTATAAATAGAATGCGAGGGTTTCCAAAGAAAGGGTTCATTTCTCTTCTCTCTCTCTCAACATTTCCTCGTTTTCCGTGTCCGTTCAAACCCGAAGCTCTGGTCTTTTTGGCTCAAGTCCCGAAGGTCGATTTTACTCCCGAGATTCCCGAGAACCCCGAGGAAAATCCGTTTCCCGAGACGAAACTCTGCCCGGTTTTCCATCTCGCTATCTCCAAAACTTTCAAGTGAGTTTCATACCCCTTAATCAACCGTTTTAATTTTTCTAAATACTTTTATATGCTTTCAAGGGGGGGATTACAAGTAAAACACACGAGTATTATCGTGTGTTTCATAAGGAAACTCTTTTATATACTGTTATATATTCAAATATCATGCGATTTATAAACATTTAAAGGAACTTTTATATATATATAACATATGTCACAATAGCATCTTACCTTTTAAAATATAATGTTGTTGTAATACATGTATAAACTAAACTGTTCTTAGATTTTTCTTGTCTATCCTAGACTCTACACCAAAAATCTATACTTTCATAAACAAGTGATTTCTTTTCTCAATATTTCTAAACAAACAAGACACGCTTTTTGGAAACTATAATAGGTATGGTTTTACGAAACAAATTTCTAACTCTTATGTAGTAGAATCACATATTTCAAGAAGTTCACTTTCGTGTACAAGAACAAACGTAACATTTTAACAAGTAGATCTGTTTTTATACCACGGATTTGTGAGACACTAACTTCATGTACGTTCGAGTACACATTTCAAGTCCTGTATTATATACCAGAATCCCTTGGAGGGGGAGCATGGTGTTTGTGTATAGATCTATACGGGCTTGACAAACCCGCGCCCTGACTGTTAGCTGCAGTCCACCGTTTGGGGTGACAAACGTCATAACATTCCAACGCCTGAAGAACGTTGTGTATAGGCATTCAGAATCAATAGTATGGTTATAAAACTCACAAGGGGTATTAAAATGCATTGATTTACAAGGTTTTCAAATTCATTGGTTCTTTTACATTTACATACATTTTAGAAACAAACATTGGTCTTGAATGAAGGCTATTTTTATACTAGTAGAAAATATTGGATTTTCTAACCACAAACAAACGAAGATAAAACATTTCAGTTCATTCAAACATTGTCACTTAAATACTTATGAAATTCACCAGCTTAAATGCTGATCTACTCTTTCAAAATTACTTGTATGTCCCAGGGAATCAGTAATTTCAGGTATTCATTTCGCTTTTGATGAAGGGATGCTGCGGCGCCAGTTTAATCTCGTATTTTGACATCATATTGTAATTGAGTTTTGAACATGTAACTTTTGACAAATGTAAACTTTCAATTATATATGTGATGGTTGTATTGCTTTCTTTACTATGTATTCATTTGTTACGTTACCACATGAAGTCATCCGCCCCCGAACGTTTCCGCCGTTCAGGTTTGGGGGTGTGACAGATTGGTATCAGAGCAATGTTTATAGTGAACTAAGTATATCGAACCACATAAGATATACAAACTATAAATGCTTAAGGGACTAATACTCTCTGACAAAACAAATTTTCTTTTTACACTTAAGCAGCATTTCGTTCAACTTAAATTGGTAGTTCATTTAAGTACAAATACATGCATACCACGAACTATTTTCATGTTATACAACTATACAAGTATTTAGACAAGTTGACACTACGATTGAGACTCGATATATGTAATCAGATTTTGGACAAATATAGCGTGATCAACTATATTTGCCCAAGATTGGACCAACGTATATCGAGGAATGATCATAGTAAGCAACAAGTCAAAACTTACCAAACCATTTCAAGAATCAAACACAAGAATTTAAATACTATAGGAGTATTTGCTATCTAAACTAGTTTAACTTACATGTTTTACATGTTCCGACTTTACTCAATTCTTATAACCCTATTTCTCGTACAGCCAAATGGCTGGATTTCACCACCCTGGCGACCCCTACTTTCCCAACCAAGGCAACGGAGGATGGATCGAAGATGATCCCGAAGAGGACGAGGAACCCATAGAAGTGGGTGATGACTCCGGTACCGACTCAGAGCCGGAAGTTATCGATCCACCACCCATTCAACCTCCCATCTTCGTAAGGAACTTTCAAGGACCGACTCCCGTCTGGGGAAGTCACCTCCACCATTGGAGCCAACAGCAAAACCTACGCCCTCCCTACGGCATGTGCCGGGACTTCTATGATGTCCGCGGTGGAGGTTCGGCTGATCGAGCACTCCCTGTAATGGTGGGTAAGTTAGCCAATCAGTCCTATCAGTCTGGAGTACAAGCTAGCCGACTCCGGGATATCAACGTGGAAGTGCAGGTTCACACTTCTGACATCCGTAGGCTGGACAAGATGCAAGACAACGCTCAATTCCAAACCGAAGCGTTTCAAGCGCAAATGATTGCAGCCCTCGCCGAACTAAGGGAACAACAAGCCGCTTTCGATAGGCGTCTAATGGAGTCAAAGCAATCAGATACGGAGTCAAGCTCCAAGCGCAACCTTCGACGCAAGTAGTGCTTGTCTAGGACTCAAATTTTGTTATAGCTTAGGACCTCGGCTAAAAGTCTTTAAATTTCTCGAACTTTGTAATCGGAGACCCTTATGGGGGTCAAATTTTCATGATCGTTGTAACAACTTTTATATTAATATAAGTGGCACTATTACTACTATGTTGAGTATTTCGTTCGAAACATTGAATGGTCTTTGTGAACCCAAACACTCGTTTCATACCTTCAGTCTTACAAATAACTTTCATTTTTCTATTTTAAGACTTATACTTTCATCTGTTGTTGAACTATAGCGATTTAGTTCATGAGACACATACATTTTTCCATTCTATGAAATTCTTATCCTTGTCTTTTCAATCTATAGTTGAAGGATGCCTCCGCGTAGGAATCCAAGGCGAAGCAACGGTGAGGAAGCACCTATACCACCACCACCTCCACCACCTCAATTTGATGCTGTTATGTTTCAAGCAGCAGTCACCGCGGCAGTGGCAGCTGCCATGTCACAGATCAATAACTCGAGTACTAATGGCTCGGGATCTGGCACACACCCATCCAACCATGGCGAGAGTCATGGACCACCTCGGGAATGCACCTATAAGGACTTCACTAATGCCAAGCCCCGAATGTTTTATGGTACTGGTGGTGTGATGGCCCTGAGGCAGTGGATCGAAAGGACGGAGGCAGTCTTTGAAATATGCTCCTGCCCCGAGCACAGCAAGGTCAAATTTGCAACTTTCACCCTTCTCGATAAAGCTTTAACTTGGTGGAATGGCCACGTTAAAGTACTTACCCTAATCGTGGCGAACTCCATAAGCTGGGAGAACTTGAAGGCCATGATGATGAGAGAATACTGCCCACGGGGAGAAATTCAAAAGCTTGAACACGAGCTATGGACTCTCGGAATGGTGGGTACCGACATCGCTACTTATACCAACAGATTCTGCGAGCTGGCAATCCTTTGTCCAGATATGATTGCTCCCGAGAGCAAGAAGATAGAAAGGTACATCTGGGGACTGACGCCCCAAATGCGATCAAGCGTGTTAGCTTCTAAACCTGACACCTTTGAAAGTGCTAAGGAACTGGCACAATCTCTGATCGACTACGGAGGTCATCAGAACTCAACTACTTCTGCACCAGCCCCACAGAAAGCAAACAACAACTACAACAACAACAATGGCAGGAAGAGGGCATGGATTAAAGGGAAGGGTGGATCTTCCCAAGAATCCGCGAAGAAACAACTTGTGTCAGTAAATGCTGCCATTGTACCCACTACAGCCCCTATAAATACCTACCCAACAAAGCCTTATATAGGCAACCTCCCAAAATGCACCAAATGCAATTACCACCACCATGGACCTTGTCGAACTATGCAGTGCACTAACTGCAGCCAGAAAGGGCACACAGCCCGTTTCTGCAAGGAACCCGCGAAGCCGATCACTCAAGTTCCCGGTGCGGGTGTAGGGCAGGCTTGCTACGGTTGTGGCGAGGTGGGCCACTACCAGAGAAACTGTCCTAAGGCAGCAGGCACCGGAGGTGTTAGACGAGTTTTGGCAATAGGCCACGACGAAGCTGTAGCTGACCCAACTATAGTTGCTGGTACGTTTCTTCTCGATAATTCATACGCATGCATATTATTCGATAGTGGAGCGGAGAGAAGCTTTGTGAGTGAAAATTTTATTCATTTACTTAAACCTAAACCTAGCAAGTTAGAAAATTCATTCACTATAGAGATGGCCAATGGAAAAACCGAAAACACAAATTGCATATACATGGGCTGTACGTTAACATTAGACGGCCATTCTTTCCCAATCAATCTCATGCATGTTCAAATTAAAAGTTTCGACGTCATCATCGGCATGGATTGGTTGAGCCTTCTTCGCGCCGACATCATGTGCTTTGAGAAAGCAGTCCGTCTTAACCTCCCAAACAACGAAACATTAGTTGTCTACGGCGACAAATCTAGTACAAACCTTCGCATCATTTCGTGCATCCAAGCTCAAAAGTGCTTGCGGAAGGATTGTCGAGCATTCTTAGCGCACATCGTCGATACAAGTCAAGAACTGAAGGACATCAAGAGCATCTCGGTAGTACGCGACTTTCCCGATATCTTTCCAGAAGAACTACCAGGATTACCACCGCAACGTCAAGTCGAGTTCAGAATCGACTTAATTCCAGGAGCTACCCCAGTAGCGAAGTCGCCTTATCGTCTTGCACCAGCAGAGATGCAGGAACTTTCCAGTCAACTTAATGAACTCCTTCACAAAGGATTCATAAGACCAAGTTTCTCACCTTGGGGAGCACCAGTCTTGTTTGTAAAGAAGAAAGACGGATCGTTCCGTATGTGCATCGACTACAGAGAGCTGAACAAACTTACTGTCAAGAACCGCTATCCTCTACCCCGTATCGACGACCTATTCGATCAACTTCAAGGGGCGAACTACTTCTCCAAAATAGACCTGCGATTCGGATATCATCAATTACGAGTTCTAGAGGGGGACATTCCAAAGACAGCCTTCCGAACTCGTTATGGACACTACGAATTCGTAGTGATGCCGTTCGGATTAACCAATGCACCAGCAGTATTTATGGACCTAATGAATAGGGTATGCCGCCCTTACTTGGATCAGTTCGTCATCGTCTTTATCGATGATATACTTATCTACTCTCGAAGTGAGGAAGAGCATAGTCAACACCTACGAAAAGTCCTAGAAACACTACGAACGGAGAAACTATATGCGAAGTTCTCTAAATGCGAATTTTGGATTCGAAGAGTCAAATTTTTAGGTCACGTTGTTAGCGAGAAAGGTATACACGTGGACCCCTCCAAAATTAAGGCTATTGAGAACTGGTCTGCACCAAAGACACCTACAGAAATTCGTCAATTTCTAGGTCTAGCTGGCTACTATCGTAGATTCATAAAGAACTTTTCGAGCATTGCGAAACCTCTTACTTCATTAACCCAGAAAGGAGTGGCCTTTGACTGGGAAGCGAAACAAGAGAAGGTATTCCAGACACTAAAACAGGCCTTGTGCACCGCACCGATACTATCCCTCCCCAAAGGGATAGAAGACTTCGTGGTGTATTGCGATGCTTCAAATCAAGGACTTGGTTGTGTTCTTATGCAGAGAGGGAAGGTTATCGCTTATGCCTCCCGACAGCTTAAGACACACGAAGTGAACTATACGACACACGACCTCGAGTTAGGAGCAGTGGTATTTGCTCTGAAGATCTGGAGGCACTACTTATACGGAACAAAGAGTACTATATTCACCGATCACAAGAGCCTTCAACACATTTTCGATCAGAAGGAACTCAACATGCGACAACGACGATGGGTTGAGTTACTGAATGACTACGAATGTGAAATTCGTTATCATCCTGGCAAGGCCAACGTAGTAGCCGACGCCCTCAGTCGAAAGGAATACACTGGTCGGAGGGTCAAATCTCTGACCATGACTATCCATTCCCACCTATCCACACAAATTAAGGAAGCACAAATGGAAGCTTTGCAACCTGAAAATGTGGCGGGTGAATCCCTGCGAGGAATGGAGAAGAATTTAGAAGTCAAGGGTGGCGGAGCCTACTATCTCATGGACCGAATCTGGACCCCAAATCATGGTGGTTTCAGAAACGTAGTCATGACCGAGGCTCACAATTCAAGATATTCCGTTCACCCGGGTTCAGATAAAATGTATCTGGATCTTAAGAAACTATACTGGTGGCCTAACATGAAAGCAGAAATTGCTACCTTCGTGAGTAAATGTCTTACTTGCGCTAAGGTTAAGGTCGAGTATCAGAAACTGTCAGGACTACTACAACAACCAGAGATACCGGAATGGAAATGGGAGCGGATTACTATGGACTTCATAACCAAGTTACCCAAGACGACAAGTGGACTCGATACCATATGGGTCATTGTCGACAGGTTGACCAAATCCGCACATTTCCTACCCATGAAGGTGACTGACAAAATGGAGAAGCTTACAAGAACTTACTTAAGGGAAGTAGTACGACTGCATGGTGTTCCGATATCCATTATCTCCGATCGAGATAGTAGATTCACTTCAAGATTCTGGCAGTCACTACAAAGTTCCCTGGGAACTAGGCTAGACATGAGTACAGCCTACCACCCACAGACAGACGGACAAAGTGAGAGAACAATACAAACTTTAGAAGACATGCTGAGAGCCTGTGTGATTGACTTTGGAAAGGCATGGGATATTCATTTACCCCTTGTCGAATTTTCATACAACAATAGTTATCATACAAGCATAAAGGCTGCTCCGTTTGAAGCCCTCTATGGTCGAAAGTGCAGATCCCCTCTGTGCTGGACTGAAGTTGGCGATACCCAGTTAGCTAGAGGAAGAGTTCCTGAAAGCACTCTCACAGGTCCGGAGATCATACGTGAAACAACAGAGAAAATCGTTCAGATTCGTGAACGATTGAAAGCCTCAAGAGACCGACAGAAAACCTACGCTGACCAAAGGAGGAAACCTTTGGAATTCCAGGTAGGAGACCGCGTCTTATTAAAGGTCTCACCGTGGAAGGGTTTAATACGATTTGGAAAGCGTGGGAAACTAAATCCAAGATACATAGGGCCTTTCGAGATTCTTGCCAGAATCGGCCCAGTGGCTTATAAGCTAAACCTACCGCGCGAACTTAGTAACATCCATCCAACCTTCCACGTCTCAAACTTGAAAAAGTGCCTTTCCAACGAGACTCTTGTTATTCCACTCGACGAGATCGAGATCAACGAGAGCCTCAACTTTGTGGAAGAACCAGTAGAAATCATGGACCGAGAGGTCAAACAAACAAAACAAAGTCGCATACCCATCGTGAAGGTTCGCTGGAACGCCAAGCGGGGACCCGAATTCACATGGGAACGCGAAGATCAGATGAAACAAAAGTACCCTCATCTCTTTCATGTTCACTAGTATCTTTACTACTTTAAATTTCGGGACGAAATTCTCTCTAACGGGGGGATGATGTGACAACCCGATATTTCAACTCTTTGTAACGACCATAATGGGTCAAGTATTGTAACCACTTCTGAATAATAAAAAGTTACTTTCATAATAACATGTATAAATAAGTTCTACTTAATTTCCTTCTATGATTAAATGTCTTTGAAACATAATCGTACGTGAAAAGAACGCCCAAATCCGACTTCATATAGCGAAGATGTGATTTTTCCAAGTTCGGCTTAGCAACAGACAGCTAAAAACTCGAATCGGAAATCGAGCGACTTTTGGCCGGAATGACCTAAACGAGAATCGAAGGTCTCGTCAATGGTATTCCAGCGGTAAAATGTCTGGCAAAAACCGACATCAGATAAAGAAGTTATGAATTTTCTAAGAAATTCCTTAAACACGATGGATTTTTAATAAATAATAAAAATATAATTTTGGAATTTGCCGACGGAGTCTAAACGAAAGTTGTAGAGCGTAGTCTCACCTACGCGAGGATATAAAGACCATCGAAAACGGAGTTCGTATGAAGAAGATATGGATTTTTGAAGTTTATTAAATAAATTAATTATTTATTTAATTCAAAATTCGGATATTATCCGAAGGGGAGTCAGCATCCTCCTCCGAAGTACGCGCTGCGTACTCCTGTACGCCCCGCGTAACCGAGAGGATTGGCCTCGGATCGTCCACGACGTCATATCCGAGGAATCCGATCCATCCGACCCGTCCGACCCGTCCGACCCGACGTCCCATCCGACCCGGCGTCCCATCCGACCCACCTCCCCAGCAACCCGTCCCATCCGACCCGAGAACCCAACAACCCGTCCCATCCGAACCGAGGCAGTCGAGGCTTCGGTCATGCATTACGTACGCGTACGCAGCGCGTACGAGCGTACGCCCCGCGTACCGAGGCAGACCAGCCTTCCTATAAATAGAATGCGAGGGTTTCCAAAGAAAGGGTTCATTTCTCTTCTCTCTCTCTCAACATTTCCTCGTTTTCCGTGTCCGTTCAAACCCGAAGCTCTGGTCTTTTTGGCTCAAGTCCCGAAGGTCGATTTTACTCCCGAGATTCCCGAGAACCCCGAGGAAAATCCGTTTCCCGAGACGAAACTCTGCCCGGTTTTCCATCTCGCTATCTCCAAAACTTTCAAGTGAGTTTCATACCCCTTAATCAACCGTTTTAATTTTTCTAAATACTTTTATATGCTTTCAAGGGGGGGATTACAAGTAAAACACACGAGTATTATCGTGTGTTTCATAAGGAAACTCTTTTATATACTGTTATATATTCAAATATCATGCGATTTATAAACATTTAAAGGAACTTTTATATATATATAACATATGTCACAATAGCATCTTACCTTTTAAAATATAATGTTGTTGTAATACATGTATAAACTAAACTGTTCTTAGATTTTTCTTGTCTATCCTAGACTCTACACCAAAAATCTATACTTTCATAAACAAGTGATTTCTTTTCTCAATATTTCTAAACAAACAAGACACGCTTTTTGGAAACTATAATAGGTATGGTTTTACGAAACAAATTTCTAACTCTTATGTAGTAGAATCACATATTTCAAGAAGTTCACTTTCGTGTACAAGAACAAACGTAACATTTTAACAAGTAGATCTGTTTTTATACCACGGATTTGTGAGACACTAACTTCATGTACGTTCGAGTACACATTTCAAGTCCTGTATTATATACCAGAATCCCTTGGAGGGGGAGCATGGTGTTTGTGTATAGATCTATACGGGCTTGACAAACCCGCGCCCTGACTGTTAGCTGCAGTCCACCGTTTGGGGTGACAAACGTCATAACATTCCAACGCCTGAAGAACGTTGTGTATAGGCATTCAGAGTCAATAGTATGGTTATAAAACTCACAAGGGGTATTAAAATGCATTGATTTACAAGGTTTTCAAATTCATTGGTTCTTTTACATTTACATACATTTTAGAAACAAACATTGGTCTTGAATGAAGGCTACTTTTATACTAGTAGAAAATATTGGATTTTCTAACCACAAACAAACGAAGATAAAACATTTCAGTTCATTCAAACATTGTCACTTAAATACTTATGAAATTCACCAGCTTAAATGCTGATCTACTCTTTCAAAATTACTTGTATGTCCCAGGGAATCAGTAATTTCAGGTATTCATTTCGCTTTTGATGAAGGGATGCTGCGGCGCCAGTTTAATCTCGTATTTTGACATCATATTGTAATTGAGTTTTGAACATGTAACTTTTGACAAATGTAAACTTTCAATTATATATATGATGGTTGTATTGCTTTCTTTACTATGTATTCATTTGTTACGTTACCACATGAAGTCATCCGCCCCCGAACGTTTCCGCCGTTCAGGTTTGGGGGTGTGACACTTAACTGGCATCCCATCCCTAATCCTCAATGTAGCCGGTGCTGGAACCTGCATCGGTCTGGCTGCAAGCTATGGGCAGTTGGTCTTCACGTGACTAACCTGATGACAATGATAACATATCCTCTTATCCGATGCCTGAGCAGACCTGCGACAGTCCCTAGCATAGTGCCCCTCCTTGCCATACTTGTGATACACACTACCTACTCGACTGTCACACCCCCGGACAGTCAGGAAAACAACGGCGGAAACGTTCGGGGGCGGAGACGTCATGTATAGTATCACAACCAATATACATAAAAAGCATACAAAACACAACCATTACATTACATAAGAATATTTACATTCGTCTGAAAAAAATATAGTACATGTTTTATATGGATGACAGAATAAACAAAAGAATAGGCGAGACTTCTATAAGTTCCGTCTTCTCCAAAAGTAAACGAGATACCTGTCTAACGAGAACTTGAGAATACAAGCAGTTGTAAAATATCAGCATAAAGTTGGTGAGTTCATAAGTGGTTTGTTTCCGGTGAAAGAAAATGTTCCTTTGATTTTATGAAAAGTTGTTTCCCAAGAAAATCACATATTTTCTTATGAAAGAAGTTTAGTTAACCGTTTGTTAAACAACCTCTTTATGAAAAGTTATGTTATCACAGGAAAAACCCTTATTTTCCTTAAAAGTTGGTGGTTAGTTATCGACCTGAAATGAGGTGTACAAGTATCTACCATAATTGTATCATTAAGTGAAGTTTCCCTGAAAGCTCAGTTATCCTTGAAAGGTACATTAGTTTTAACACGTATATAAAACTAATCAGTAGGTAGTGAACTAATACCTAAGGGTATTACCGATACCCTCTAGTAATCAAAACAGTTATTACTTTGAGGTTAGTTCACTAAGTTCATTATTACTAAAAGTAAATATCCATTAGCAAAGTTGAGAGTTCTATAACCATACGATTGACTAGATATGACTCGAAACAAGGCCAGTATCAATTTATGACTTTTGTCACCCGTAGACCTGCCGGTCCCACTATAGCTAGCAGTAAGGTGCGGGGTAGTCATCCATGTAAAGATCTATACACAAAAATCACGTTCTCCCTCCAGGAGATTCTGGTTACAGGGATAGTCCTACACTCTCGTACCCGTGGAGTGTTACCAAGGATGTGTCTTCAACCGTAAAAATAACGAACTTACAAGTAATAATATGGAAAATCCCGTTTTAAGAATGTCATAAATCCCTTGTGAAATATAAAATATGACATTTTATAATGAGTTTCACATGTTTCCTTGTTTTAGTTTTGAAAACCAAAGCAACAACTAAGTTCATAGTTGGTTGGTAAAACGGTTTTCCGTGTAAAAAGCCTATAGAACAGGTAAACATTTCATACGAGATAATAATAAGTTTTAGAGTATAAATTCCCTTGTAGTTTTGCTTGTATTCCCCCTCCCCTGAAAATATGAAAACACGGGAAAAGGTGTATGGGTATGAACTCATAGTTTAACGTAGGGTTTGAGTGTGCGATCGATATGAGTGCTGAGTGTCAACGGATACCCTGAATACAAGTGGTCCCTATTATTCATATGATGACACATATGTGAGTTTAGAGCTTGGGTGTTTCATGACTAAACATGATGGGAAATCACCCTAAGGACTTGGAATCACTAAGACTAAGTGTCCCATATCCCATACTTAGTGATCTTTGCAAGTTTAAGGCCAAATATGGGTATTAGAGTGGGTGTATGGCCATAAAAGTGAGTGTGCGGCTCGGGAATGCGGCCAGACTTGTGTGTAAGGCTGCAGTCAAGAGTGTGCAGCCATACAGGGTGTGTGTACGGCCGTGCACTCCTTGTTTAAGCACAAATATTGATTTTTGAGGTGTTTCAAGTGTCAAACTAGGTCTTTGATCGATTATAGAGGCCATACCTTCACTTTGGAGGATGATTTGAGTGTGTGCTGCCACCTAATGAAGGTGTGCAGCCGCACTGCTTCAAAGGATGAAGAACACGAAGAACATTATGAGTTTTAAGCTTAGATTCAAGTGTCTTACCACTATAACTAGCTAGATGATGGAGTAGATCACGTTTTTGAGGCCTTTAAAGTGTTCTTGGTTGATGATTCTAGAGAGAGAAAGTAGAGAGAGAGAGAGAGAGAAGGTGCATTCAAGAGAAGAAAAGATTGAATGAAGGGGGTCTTCTCCAATATATAGGGTTGGGTGTGAGGCTGGAGGGTGTTTGCGGTTGGGTGTGTGGCTGGCTGGCTGCACACACCTTCTTTGGTGTGTTTGGCCCGATTTATGTGATGCTATACACTTTCTAACCCTTCCCAAGACTCATATCTAGCTTATACTAAGCCTAGAGCACCCATATAGAGCCACAAAATTCGTTAAAAGATGATGAATTCAAGTTTTAATACCGATACATGGATCAATTACATAGGATAGAAGTTTCGGGTTGTCACATCATCCTCCCGTTAGAGGGAATTTCGTCCCGAAATTCAGGAATAAGAATACAAATCATGGATTTTAGAAAAGGTGGGGGTACTTCTATCTCATTGAGTCTTCACGCTCCCAAGTGAATTTCGGACCTCGTTTCGCATTCCAATGAACTTTCACTATCGGGATGCGGCTTTGTTTCGTACGCTTGACCTCCCGATCCATGATTTCTATTGGTTCTTCCACGACGTTCAGATTTTCATTGATTTCGATTTCATCAAGAGGGATCACAAGGGTTTCATCGGATAGGCACTTTTTAAGATTAGAGACATGGAATACAAGATGGATGTTGCTAAGCTCTTGGGGTAATCGGAGTTTATAGGCTACAGGACCGATCCCAGTGAGGATCTCGAAGGGTCCTCTGTACCTTGGGTTCAGTTTCCTGCGTTTTCCAAAGCGGATCATGCTTTTCCTGGGCGAGACCTTCAACAGGACACGATCTCTAACCTGGAATTCCAATGGTTTTCGTCGTTTATCAACGTAGCTCTTTTGTCTGTCCCTAGAGGCTTTCAATCGATATCGGATTTGGATGATCCTTTCGGTGGTTTCACGGATGATTTCAGGGCCAGTGAGAGCACTGTCGGGGACTCGACCCTTAGCTAGCTGCGTGTCCCCTACCTCGGCCCAGCACATAGGGGATCTGCACTTTCGACCGTAGAGGGCTTCGAACAGGGCAACTTTGATACTGGTGTGGTAACTATTGCTATACGAGAACTCGATCAAAGGTAAATGAGTGTCCCATGACTTTCCGAAATCGACGACACATGTTCTCAACATGTCTTCCAAGGTCTAGATAGCTCTCTCACTCTGCCCATCTGTCTGAGGATGATAAGCCGTGATCATGTGTAGCTTTGTTCCGAGAGCCTTCTGTAGGGACTGCCAAAATCTCGAGGTAAACCTGCTATCTCAACCAGAGATAATGGACACAGGCACACCATGCAGTCGGACTATCTCTTGAATGTAGATTCACGTGAGTCTTTCCATTTTGAACGTTTCTTTAATCGCAAGGAAGTGAGCGGATTTTGTTAAACGATCGATAATTACCCAAATGGTATGGTACCCACTCGGAGATTTCGGTAACTTTGTGATGAAATACATAGTAATCATCTCCCATTTCTATTCAGGTATCTCGGGCTGCTGGAGCAGACCCGAGGGTTTCTGATATTCGACCTTCACCTTGGCGCAAGTCAGACACTTGCCCACGAACGTGGAGATTTCGGATTTCATGTTTGGCCACCAGTATAGTTTCTTGAGATCCCAGTACATCTTATCCGAACCCGGGTGCACAGAGTATCTAGTCTTGTGAGCTTCGTTCATGACAACCTCCCTATAACCTCCGATCTTTGGGACCAATATTCGGTCCATGAAACAATAGACTCCGTCACCTCCGATCTTTGGGACCAATATTCGGTCCATGAAACAATTTACACGTTCTCTAGTCTTAGGGCTTCCAACTGAGCCTCTCGGATTTGTGCGGATAAGTGGGAATGGATGGTCATTGTCAGTGTCTTCACTTTGTGGCCGGAACTTTCCTTTCGGCTAAGTGCATCTGCCACCACATTGGCCTTGCTAGGATGGTAGCGGATTTTGCACTCATAGTCACTGAGCAACTCTACCCATCGCCGTTGCCTCATGTTTAAGTCTTTCCGATCGAAGATGTGCTGCAGGCTTTTATGGTCTGTGAAGATCGTGCATTTGGTTCCGTGGAGATAATGTCTCCAAATCTTTAGTGCGAAGACCACTGCTCCTAATTCCAGGTCATGAGTTGTATAGTTAACTTCGTGTGCCAATAACTGTCTCGAGGCATAAGCAATAACTTTTCCTCTCTGCATAAGCACATATCCTAAGCCCTGATCGGATGCATCGCAGTAGACAACGAAATCCTCCGTCCCTTCGGGCAGGGACATGATACGTGCACTGCACAAGGCTCGCTTTAACGTTTGGAATGCAGTGTCTTGCATTTCGCTGCAACGAAAGGGTACACTTTTATGTGTCAGAGTAGTTAAGGGTTTGGCAATTCAAGAGAAATTCTGGATGAATCTACGGTAATAGCCGGCGAGACCCAAGAATTGATGGATTTCTATGGGTGTCTTCAGTGTCGACCAATTCTCTATCGCTTTGATTTTGGAAGGGTCCACGTGTATATCCTCCTCACTTACCATGTGGCCAAGGAAAGTCACCTTCCGAATCCAGAATTCGCACTTGGAGAATTTCGCGAACAACTTCTCCGATCTAAGCGTTTCCAACACTAACCTCAAGTGTTGTTTGTGATCTTCTTCGCTTCTGGAATAGACAAGTATGTCGTCAATGAACATGATAACGAACTTGTCCAGAAAAGGGCGACACACCCAGTTCATCAGGTCCATGAACACTGCCGGTGCGTTAGTTAGACCAAAGGGCATCACTACGAAGTCGTAGTGACGATATCGAGTCCTGAATGCTGTCTTGGAAACATCACTCTCATGAACTCGTAGCTGATGGTACCCTGATCTAAGGTCTATCTTTGAGAAGTAGCTGCTCCCTGAAGTTGATCGAAAAGGTCGTCTATTCGAGGAAGTGGATAACGGTTCTTGACGGTTAGCTTGTTCAATTCGCGGAAGTCTATACACATCCGAAAGGATCCATCTTTCTTCTTTACAAACAATACCGGGGCTCCCGAGGGTGAAGAAATCAATCCGATGAACCCTTTAATAAGTAATTCATTAAGCTGATGGGATAACTCCTGCATTTCTGCTCGCGCTAAGCGATATGGGGACTTGGCTACGGGGGTTGCTCCGGGGATTAGGTCGATACGAAACTCAACTTGACGTTCGGAAGGAATTCCTGGGAGCTCTTCAGGGAAGACATCAGGAAAGTTGCAGACTACGGGGATGTTCTCGAGGTCTTTAACTTCCTGTTACTCGTTTATCACATGGGCTAGGAATGCAGGGCACTCCTTTTGCAGAAGCTTTTGAGCTTTGATGCATGAAATGATGCGAAGGTTGGAACTAAGTTTATCGCCGTAGATCATGAGGGTCTGGCCAGAGGGAAGATTGAGACGAATATCTTTTTCATAATAAAGGATATCAGCATGATTAGGGCTCAACAAATCCATGCCAATGATAACATTGAAGCTTTTTATTAAGACTGGCATAAGATCGATGGGAAAAGAATGATCATTGATAGTAAGAGTGCAACCTATGAATATATCGTTAGCGTTCTCTTTCTCACCGTTAGCCATATCGACGGCAAATGTTTTGGTTAGTGGTTGAGGATTAGGTTTAAGAATATTTTTGAACGAATGGCTAACAAAGTTCTTTCAGCACCAGAATCGAAAAGGATGCAAGCATAGGAGTTATCGTGAAGGCACGTACCCGAGACAACGGTGGGATTGGCGACTGCCTCTTCCGGGCACATAGTTAGAACTCTCCCGGTGTTGTTGGTTGTCGCTGCCTTGGGGCAGTTTCTCTTGTAATGACCGACCTCACCGCAACCATAGCAGGTCTGACCGACACCTGCTCCAGAAGCTTGATTAGTTGGTTGGGCCGGTGTTTTGCAGTTTCGAGCAGTGTGCCCCTTTTTGCCACAGTTGTTGCATATTATCTCACGGCACGGGTTGGAGGTAAGGTGATGGTAGTTGCACTTGTCACACCTAAGGAGGGTACCAGCATATTTACTAGCAGGTGCTTGAGCTGTGGGAGCGGCGGTAGGAATAGCAACAGGGGTAGTAGCAGCGTGGACGACCACAGTTTTCTACTTCTTTGAGGGCTCCTGCGAAGACTGACCCTTCTTCTGTCTATAGGATTTTCTTTTCTCACTACTCCTTTTTGCTAGTTCAGAAGCGGTGGCCACTTCATCGGGATCGTCTCCATGATCAATCAGAGTCTGCGCCAGGCATTTAGCGATGTCGAAAGTGTCTGGCTTCACAACCAAAACATTTGCTTTGGTTGGCTGGGTCAGCACCCAGATGAATCTTTCAATCTTTTTGCTTTCCGGGGTGACCATTCCCGAACAGAGGAGCACTAGGTCTTCAAACCTAGAAGTGTAAGCAGCGATATCGGAATCCTTCATCTTTAGATTCCAGAGTTCATGCTCTAGTTTCTTCATCTCGCCCTGCGGGTAGTACTCAGCAAGCAGAAGCTCCTTCATGCTCTCCCAACCCATAGCATTGGCTACTGGTAGGGTGAGGGATTTGACTCGGCCATTCCACCAAGTCAAGGCTTTGTCGGTGAAGGTACAGGCGGTGAACTTCACCTTGTCAGCTTCCGAACAGGAACAAATTTCGAAAATGGACTCGATTTTCTCAAACCATCGAGTCAGAGCAATAACACCTCCAGTGTCATTGAAAGATGTGGGCTTCACGTTCATCAAATCTTTGTAGGAACACTCCTTCTAGTGTCCCTGACCACCTTCCTGGTTTTGAGAATGAGTACCACCTCTTGGCCCACCGGAGCTGCCAGGGTTCATCTGAGACATGGCAGCTGCCACTGCGGCAGTAACAACTGCCTGAAACATAACAGGATCAAATTGAGGAGGAGGTGGTGGCGGAGGATTGTTGTTCTTTGAGCTAGGTCTCTTCCTTGGAGGCATCTTGATCTAAAATGATAAGGAAAGAGAGGATGGTAAGTCCTCTGAATTGAATCATGAGATATGAAACATGAGATATCTCATTATGGCAGATAGAGTGTTCTACTATGCAATAACATAGGAAAGCTACCAAGCAAGAGAATTATCGCTAAGGGAAATGAGTAGCAACACTTGAATGAGGATTTCTATAAAGAATTTGAATCTAGAAAATACTCCCATAGTACTTTATTTTTGTTGCGACGATGACTCGTTGTTTGGATATTTGGTAAGTTGTAGGCCTGCTGTACACCACAGTCACTCCCAAGCACATGTTGGTCGTGTCTCGAATGAATATAGTTGATCAGGCTATATTGACCCTAGACACGACTACAAAACTACCCAGGTTTAACCGCAGTGCACAACACCCAATTATTTCTGTTTTGTTCTACTCACGGTTACGGTTTCTAGTGTTATGTATTCTTGTATACTTTTGATAAATACTTGTATTTTAAAGTATAATTTTAGTTTAGAGCGCTTCGGCCCCTTAGTGTTTATAGTTATATACCATGTAAGGTTCGGTATACTTAGTTCACTATAAACAAGGGCTCTGATACCAATCTGTCACACCCCCGAACCATCAGGAAAACAATGGCGGACACGTCTGGGGGCGGAGACGTCATGTATAGTATCACAACCAATGTACATAGCAAGCATAGTAAACACAACCATTACACTACATAAGAATATTTACATTCATTTGAAAACAATGTAATACATTTTTTATATGGATGATAGTATAAATTAAAGAATAGACGAGACTTCTATACGCTCCGTCTTCTCCAAAAGTAAATGGGATACATGTCTAACGACAACCTGAGAATACAAGCTGTTTTAAAATATCAGCATAAAGCTGGTGAGTTCATAAGCGGTTTGTTTCTGGTGAAAGACAATGTTCCTCTGATTTTATGAAAAGTTGTTTCCCAAGAAAATCCCATATTTTCTTATGAAAGATGTTTAGTTAACCGTTTGTTAAACAACCTGTTTATGAAAAGTTATGTTATCCCAGGAAAAACCCTTATTTACCTTAAAAGTTGGTGGTTAGTTATCGACCCGGAATGAGGTGTAAAAGTATCTACCATACTTGTATCGTTAAGTGACGTTTCCCTGAAAGCTCGGTTATCCTTGAAAGGTACATTAGTTTTAACACGTATATAAAACTAATCAGTAGGTAGTGAACTAATACCTAAGGGTATTACTGATACCCTCTAGTAATCAAAATAGTTATTACTTTGAGGTTAGTTCATTAGGTTCATTATTACTAAAACTAAATCTCTATTATCTAAGTTGCGAGTTCTATAAGCATACGATAGACTAGATATGACTTGACACAAGGCCAGTATCAATTTATGACTTTTGTCACCCGTAGACCTGCCGGTACCACTGTAGCTAGTAGCAAGGTGCGGGGTAGTCAGCCCCATACAGATCTATACACAGAAATCACGTTCTCCCTCTAGAAGATTCTGGTTACAGGGATAGTTGTACACTCTCTTATATATGGAGTGTTACCACGGACGTGTTTCCAACCATAAAAATAACGAATTTACAAGTAATAATATGGAAAATCCCGTTTTAAGAATGTCATAAATCCCTTGTGAAATATAAAATATGACATTTTATAATGAGTTTCACAAGTTTCCTTGTTTTAGTTTGGAAAACCAAATCAACAGTTAAGTTCATAGTTGATTGGTAAAATGGTTTTCGGTGTAAAAAGCATACAAAACATGTGAACATTTCATACGAGATAATAATAAGATTTTGAGTACAAATTCCCTTGTACTTTTGCTTGTATCCCCCCTACCCCTGAAAACATGAAAACACGGGAAAAGGTGTAGGGGTATGAACTCACAGTTTAACGTAGGATTCGAGTGTGCGATCGATATGAGTGCTGAGTGTCAACGGATACCCTGAACGCAAGTGGTCCCTAATATTCATATGATGACACATATGTGAGTTTAGAGCTTGGGTGTTTCATGACTAAACATGATGGGAAATCACCCTAAGCTCTTGCAATCATTAAGACTAAGTGTCCCATGTCCCATACTTAGTGATCTTTGCAAGTTTAAGGCCAAATATGGGTATTAGAGTGGGTGTATGGCCATAAAAATGAGTGTGTGGCTAGGGAATGCGACCAGACTTGTATGTGAGGCTGCACACAAGAGTGTGCGGCCATACAGGGTGTGTGTGCGGCCGTACACTCCTTGTTTGAGCCGAAATATCGATTTTTGAGGTGTTTCAAGTGTCAAACTAGGTCATGGATCGATTATAGATGCCATACCCTCACTTTGGAGAATGATTTGAGTGTGTGCGGCCACCTAATGAAGGTGTATGGCCGCACTCCTTCAAGGGATGAAGAACACGAAGAACATTATGAGTTTTAAGCTTAGATTCAAGTGTCTTACAACTATAACCAGCTAGATGATGGAGTAGATCACATTTTTGAGGCCTTTAAAGTGTTCTTGGTTGATGATTCTAGAGAGAGAAAGTAGAGAGAGAGAGAGAGAAGGTGCATTCAAGAGAAGAAAAGAGTGAATGAAGGGGGTCTTCTCCAATATATAGTGTTGGGTGTGAGGCTGGAGGGTATTTGCGGTTGGGTGTGTGCTGGTTGGCCGCACACGCGGGTGTTTGACCACATACACCTTCTTTGGTGTGTTTGGCCCAATTTATGTGATGATATACACTTTCTAACGCTTCCCAAGACTCATATCTAGGTTATACTAAGCCTAGAGCTCCCATATGGACCCACAAAATTTGTTAAAAGATGATGAATTCAAGTTTTAATACCGATACACGGATCAATTACATAGGATAAAGTTTCGTGTTGTCACATCGACAAACTCCAGAATGACTGTTGTTGCACTTTCCACAAGTGTGGCTCTACTGACCCCCGATTCTAGAATCAGCGGTCTTAGACCGCTTCGATGCCGGTTGAGACTGTGTCGGGGTCTGACACGACTCCCTCAATTGCAACTCAATCTCCAAGTCACACGCCTAGCGGGCTCCTATAGGTCTAGAATTGTATTACATCGCTATGTAACAACAAACTAAAGGATGTCCGTCTTGAGCATGCTCAGATAACGAGTCATCTGAGCCTGCTCGGAAGCAAACTCTGGGCAAAACATCACCCTCTCGGTGAACATGCGGATGATCTCCGAGACCGACTCCCCATCCTATCTCAGACTCAAAAACTCCTGTGACAACCATTCCTGCTCAACCCGTGGAATGTATCGGGCACGGAACATATCCCTAAACTACTACCAAGTAACCGCAACTCTCTGATCATCAGAGTACGACCGGGTCGCCAATCTCCACCAGTCCTTGGCCCTGGACCTAAGCAAGTTCAGAGCACACTTGACCTTCTCGTCAGTAGGAGCAAGTAAAGAGGCATCCCTCAAAAATCCACCTCATAGCCTTGATGGGGTCCTGAGTCCCATCAAAAGTAGGGGCTTCGTATTATCGAAGTCCCTGTACTGGAAGCCCCGAGTGAATCCTACTCCTCCCCCTGCCGCAGATATAGTCGATGTAGCTACAAAGGAAGCCGTCTCTACAAGGGCTGCTTATATCTCATCGAAGTACTCTATCATGGCCATCTTGATAGACCCAAAGAACTCTGGAATTTTACCCCAAACAATCTCGACCACCTCCTCGCGGATGATCTCCCTGAATCAATCATCTGTTAACATTGGCCGCTCTAGATCGATAACCTCAGGGGATGCTAGGGCCTCCTGATCACCTTGTCCTGATCCCGATCCAGATCCAGACACAAAACGCCTCGTAACCACCATACTAAAAATATAATAGAAAGATATCATACAATCCGCATAAATAATTGAGAACCAACTTTCAACTAAACCCTAGGGGTTGTGACTTCCTCGCTAAGCGTATGGGTCCTGTGCTTTCAGTAGTTGTAATGCCGAAAATTTCAAACAATTTTTTTTCATTTAAAAATAGTCGTTTAATTCTTAGAAATACTTGTTTAAAATCTCATTCATAATCGAATTACAAAACATGAATCCATTTTCACTTGTATAGAAAACCAGGATCCTCAAAACATGACACTTCCTCTGGTGTGTACAATCAAGTCGGTGCCGTCCCGTGATCCTGAAAGAAACCTGCAACACATACATAAAACAAACACCTTCTGACAAGTGGACCCTGCTCTGTGAACCCTCTGGTTCTAACTCTGCGAAGATCCACTTCCTTAAATAATCTCCCTAGATGCCCATACTCGAAGGGTTCCCGCTAGATCCATAGATACCTGATATACCACAAGTAACCCCGAAATAAAGATATCATACCCAGATACCTCGGAATATCCCAACAGAATCATCACAAGATCCTGCCACAACCACTGATCTCCTGCCCCCAAGCATCATATAGAAACAATAATACATTTTTCCCAAAATGCAACTTTGATGTATCCAATTTCTCAATTGGAATACGAGAAAACGCTAGCGCTACGAAATACGCTGATAATTCTCCGAAACCGTTTTTCCCACCGCTCAAAATCAAAGCAAGGATACGCATACCGACCCGGGAGTTGGCTGCCCAATCATTCTCTAACAACATTGACCACTACCAGGTTCCTGACCATTAAACACCTGCAGTGGAGACATTCATCCTTCTCAAACAAGTACTTCCCGCAGATCTCTATACTCCACTTATAACTGCTCTTGGCAAATCTCTGCTTTCTTACATACGGTACCCGGTTCTCCCCCACTCAGGGTTCGAACCATCACCAATTAGCACACAACTAACCCACAACTATTTTCACAAGAAAAATCACGCCTGCCCCTGGAAAGTGCTACACAACGCCCGATAATCCTCTTTAAGGAAATCAATCGACCTCATATACTCTGAACCTCTGATGGACTCCTCAAGAACTTCTCGACACGACTGCCCCTAGTCGTTCCAAATCTCGTACCAATCTAGCACCAATCAACTCAACTGCTCAATAACATCCCTGGCTCATAGACTGAACCACAAAATCATCGTACCCCTCACCTCAACTCATCAACCAACGCTCCAACATCGGGTTCATCCCAAGAACAGAGACCCATTCCCATACTCAATACCCAACATAGATAAAAACTCTCTGCACTGCTAAACTCGACTGAACTCCCCACTGATACCATTACAATACATCCTACTATACTCAAATAGGTGTAATGTGGTCCTTGACTATCTCAGTCCCAACTGACTACCTAATCATGATAAATCATTGCCTCGCGGCACACATGCTACCTGATACTCTGGTGGGAAATCATCAGCAATGACAACCTGCAGGGTTTTACCCCCGAACCCAAAACTTCAACATCATGCTTCTCATATTTTGCACACGAACATAATCAGTACCACCCAGATCACAGAAGGTGACATCTCCTTTATCGACTGATCGCTCAACTTAGATCGAAATTCTCCCTTCTCACCGACTCCTTACTAAATACTCTGAGAGGCTCTCGATCTCCCTCTCAAGGGACGCCTCTTCAAGCTCAAACATGACCGGATATCTGGAGAACCACAAGCATCATTCCCTACGAACCATGGTACTCATTCCATGACATCTCTTCTCAATATGCTCCGGCGTACGGTACTCAAACCGTAACATCACTCCTTAGTCCGCTCCGATGTATGGTACCCGAACCATAACACCACTTATCAATCTGCTCCAATGTATGGTACCCGAACCATAACATCACTCCTTAATCCGCTCCGATGTGTGGTACTCGAACCATAACATGACTCCTCAATCCGCTCCGATGTATGGTACTCGAACCATAACATCACTCCTCAATCCGCTCCGATGTATGGTACTCGAACCATAACATCACTCCTCAATCCGCTCCGATGTATGGTACCCAAACCATAACATCACTCCTCAATCCGCTCCGATGTATGGTACTCGAACCATAACATCACTCCTCAATCCGCTCCGATGTATGGTACTCGAACCATAACATCAATCATCAATCCGCTCCTTAGAACCTTCAGAATACTCCCTGTATCAAGTATGGGTCCTTTCCTTTCAGTAGTACGGGCCCATACTACCTACCACATCTACCCATACTTTCCACACGGACCATCCCAGAGCTCCTAAGTAGCTGCTCGACCTGCTCTTTCACCAATCCCATCGCGCGTGCTCGCTCCCCAGCGAAATTCTCTACCCTACCAGCGCACTTATCTGGCTAAGGTTACTCCCTAGGCTCTTCCTTGGTCCTCCTACTTCTATGCTATCAGCTGCTGAAGAGCTCCTAACGATGCCAACCATCTACCTCCTGAATATCGTCATATTCACTTGGTAGCTGACTCCCATCATCGAGAGTTCCACAAAGCACAAAGCAAGCAGCATTCGAGCATCGAATAATACATAGAACTCACTCTCGGTGATAACTCCACCTTCTCGGCTCATCCTCGAAAGTACCACTGAACTCTGTAACTCTACCCCTCATGGGTTCTAACTGGATACTCTCATTCATCACATACTCAAAAGCATAACACATATAATAACAAGTCCTAGGCTAAGGCATCACAAATCAGGCCACTCTAGTCCTAAGATATGAAATACCTAGCCTGTCTCTAGCATGCAATAATATCTCATAAAGTGCATCATAAATATCTCATAACACAAAAGTAAGAGTATTTTGGGAAATCACCGTTCGGGCTCTGGCTGATTGTACACACTGTTCTTTCTCGCTTTCTCTTTGAACTCTTATTCACTTTTAGAAATTCATTTCTTTTGAAAACTTTTCTTACTTCCTCAGCTTGAGTCCAGATTTACCCGAAGGCGCATCCGAATCCCTCAAACCAAGGCTCTGATACCAACTTGTAACGCCGGAAATTTCAAACAATTTTTTTCATTTAAAAATAGTCGTTTAATTCTTAGAAATACTTGTTTAAAATCTCATTCATAATCGAATTACAAAACATGACTCCATTTTCACTTGTATAGAAAACCAGGATCCTCAAAACATGACACTTCCTCTGGTGTGTACATTCAAGCCGGTGTCATCCCGTGATCCTGAAAGAAACCTGCAACACATACATAAAACAAACACTGTAAGCACGAAGCTTAGTGAGTTCCCCAAAATACCACACATAACACATATTAGCCACTCGAGGCTATAACTCTATGGGTCCGTGGATCCTTCTCTGTGAACCCTCTGGTTCTAACTCTGTGAACCTTCCGGTTCTAACTCTAGGAACCCTCCGGTTCCAACTCTGAAAAACATGCACATCATAAATCACATAGAAATAATGCAGTACAACACATAACATACATAGCATACAAATACTCTATCACATAACTTTGGTTGCCTACTCAAGGTAAAGTATAGTGAGAAGACTCACTTGGCAAGCAGAAAGCAGATATCCCCACTCTTGAATCTCGAACTCGCCACCGCCTAACACGTAAGGCATATACTCTCATGAATATAACTCTCGAGACTAGAATCAACCCTCTCATGGCACCCTCTTAGTCAAAGTCAAAGTCCTTAGTCAAAGTTAACCCTCCTGGTTGACCCTGCTCGCCGAGTCAACTCATAGACTCGTCGAGTTCCCATGCTCAGAACTTCCCCAGTCCGCGACCTAACTCGCCGAGTCACCCCGCGACTCGCCGAGTCCAACACCTTTGAGTCCACTCGCACACAACTCATCGAGTCATCCTTTGACTCACCGATTCTCGACTCAACCAGAAAATATTGGGACTCTTCGACAAGACTCGCCGAGTCCAAGAACAGACTCGCCGAGTCTAAGGCTATCATCAACCTACTCGTCGAGTTGTTCATACAACTCGCCGAGTTTCAGACCATCTTCATCCGACTCGCCGAGTTGTTCTTCCAACTCTTCGAGTCCCAACTCATGTTCAAGCAACTCGTAGAGTTCACCCATGTGACTCGCCGAGTACCACCGGTCTGAATCCATACAGAAGCATTCCAGACCATGCAATTGATCCAAAACATAGATCTAGCCTCCTACAACTCATCCATCACGTAAAGTGGCAAACTTTACGTGAATCCCAAGAGATCTATGCATTTTGCACATTGGGCTAGGGTTTTGGGACATGATGGCTCCACAAAAAATTCCAACACAGGGACTTTCATGCTCTCTGATCCTTCTCCATACCAGATCTGAGGTAGCAACCTCAGATCTAACCTCTAGACTCCAGTTACATCCATAGACAAGTTCCCACCAACCCCAAAATGAAGAAACAACATAACAACAACCCAAGAACGAGATATTACCTCCAAGGAACGCCCCAACTGCAATGAAACTCTAATCCAAGCAAAGCCCCTTGCTCCAAGCCTTCAAACTCCCAAAATTCTTCAACAAACACCTCCTTCAAGCTCCCAAATGAGATATGATCTCTCACACACGAAGGCTAAGGGTTTCTGGACTTGAGGATGAATAAAGAGGCTGAGAGTGGGCTGTTGTGTTTTTTATATAGGGCTCAACCCCGAGAATTAGGGTTTTCTCCACTCAGCGCCTACTCGCCGAGTCCTCCTTACTGACTCGCCGAGTCGGCTACTTAACACGCGACCCAGTCGCGACTCTACTCGCCAAGTCCAACCATGGACTCGCCGAGTCACTCTGTCCCAACTTACTCTTTTAGCCCTTCTACTCTACTCTTGATATTTCGGGATGTTACAGTAGTATGGGCCTATACTATCTTCCACACCTACGAATATTTGTCTCAAGTATCATCACAACACCCTAACATTATACATGCATACGGTGGTCTCTCGACCTTGCTCATCCATGAGACTTCCACCAAACCCCACAGTACTAGTGTATGCTAACCATACATAATGCTAGACCATATAGACTTTTGAATACCAGATCCTTTCCTAAGCCCTAATCAATAAGAACAGAATATAGGGCCAAATCAAACATTCTCAGGCTATAAGATCTTAATTATGCACAGTTGTAATACACACACAAGCAACTACAGGAATGATGTCATTCTCATATAAGGAAAACTGTAACATACACGTTTTGAAATTGTGTTTTGTAATGAATAATATTACGAAATATTATGTGAATTTGAGTAATTGAGTTCTAACAGAGGGTTTTTACTAGAAATGAAGTAAAACTATGTTTATAATCACTCAAAAAATATTGGAAGTCTTATGAGATTCCAATTAAAAGCTAAATAGTGAAATTTAGCGAAAATAGAAAATTTGAAATAAGTAAAATTCTATTACTGAAAGTTGTATATAATCTCGTTAGAAGCATTTAGGCGAAAACCTCGTTGAAATCCGAGTTATAATGAAAAAGTTATGACCAATTGAAGATCCGCGACAAAACCGACACGACGCCGAATGACGTAAAAAGTGAGTTTTTGATAAACTACTTTTTAGCATTAGTGATCTAAATGAAAGTCGTAGTATTCGTTAAACCGAGAAGTTCGATAAAAAGAACGCCAAAATTTGACTTCGTATGAGGAAGTTATGATTTTTCTATGTTTCAGAATAGTAGTAGATAGCTAAAAACTCGAAATAAAGATCGAGCGATATTTAGCCGAAACAACTTAAACGAGAATTTAAGATCTCGTCAATAGTAGTACAACGGTAAAAAGACAGACGAAAACGGACTTCGGATGAAGAAGTTACGAATTTTTAACGGATTTTCCTGTCCTAGTCTGTTAAAAATGATAATATTAAAAAGAAATTCAAAATTAGACAAAGAATTCTAAACAAAAGTTGTAGAATATATTCCCGCCTACGCATGCATATAAAGAACGTCAAAAACGGAGCCCGTATACGAAAGTTATGGATTTTAGAATATTTGGGCTCATTTTCCGAGGAATCTCGCATGGATAAGCCTTATCCGGAAGAGCCACGTCACCTCACATGAACAGTAGCCGTGGGTCGCACACCTGTCGCCTTCCGATTGGACCGAACCTCAGACCGGTAAGCGTCCTATGCGCCTGGCGTCCTAGGCGACGTCTAAGACGGTCGTAAGACGCCTCGCATCTGTCGCGTGTCCCTCCTCCCTCTCTGCCACGTCGTTGCCGACTCCTTCCTTCTCGACCGACCTTTGGACTTCGCCTATAAATAAGGAAACTATGAACCAACGCGAGTAAAATGGGATTTTTTCTAATTTTGACCCCATTTTCCATATTTTTAGCATTTTGACATCCCTCGAAGCCCCGATATCATTTTTAATGCCCGAACCACGTCCCGATGTGCCCGGAGAGCCCAAGAAATTTATCTTTTCGATTTGAAGCTCTACCCTCGTAGGGCTCGGTTTTCAATAAAGCTTGCGGTTTTCAACATAGAAAGTCATATTTAAAGCCGAAGTTTAATATATAGGAACAATTGTATGTTATGTGTTATATATGCTATGTGCTTTTCCACGTTACCATCTCATGTTATTATTTCTGCTATTTTGATAGCAAGGCTATAACTCTGACCGCGAAGTGTATGACATAGGCATCACTTTGGCTTCGTCAGTATGCTAAGATAAGGCTTAAGGCCTAAATATTCTAGTAAAATGATATTCCTGAGTATTTTCTGTGCCACTTGTGCTGAAGTTTTGTTGATGTATAACAAATATGGAAATTGTTATGTCTCAATGATTGATATGGAAAGACTGTCGCATGATTCACATATACTTTTGTTGTTCCTTGTTCCTCTTTGCTTCTACCATATGAAGTATATGTATATGACATAACGTTATATTATATATATTATTGAACTCACTAAGCGTCACCGCTTACTCCTCGCAATGTTTTAACAATTGAAGGAAGTAAATTAGCAGTATGGTAGTATACTGTTGGAAGATTTAGAGTAGTTTGTAATAGTACTTTTGTACTTCAGTTAATGTTTGTATAAATTACAATATCCTGGGTAGTTATGTAAAATATTAAAACATAGTCGGTTTGTATCCAGTCTTTGTAATCAAACTATCAATGTAAAATATTGTTTTATGAATATGCATGTAGCATGTTTTGGAGTAACAACTGTTGTTAAATTATGAAAGCATGATGGGTCTTTCAATCATGGTATCAGAGCAGTAGTTTAAGTGAACTAAATTTCACGGATTAGTATTTAGACTTAAACTGTTGGAAGTTCAATATATGAACGGATTCATTATAAGTATATGGATACAAACCATAGGAAATATTTAGTAAAAGTATTAGGTAATAATAAATCCTAATATTCTAAAATAGTATGTTACTCCTAAATTTTAGATCAATGGCTTAACAAGTAAGTAGCCATACACCACAAGTGGGTGGAGGTCCTCAACCTGATGAAGTGAACACTCTAGTATCTCCTCGTGAAGTTCGACTTATGGGTAAACTCACTGGTGTTATTCGAAAGACTCTTGAAGAACATAAAAAGAATAATGATAAAGGCAAAGAGAAAGCCACTAGAGAATCTTCGGGAGAGAAGGCGAGACATCCCTCATTCAAGAATTTCAAGAGTAGCGGTGCTATAGAGTTTTCTGGTGTCCTTAATCCCATAGTTGTTCTAACATGGATTCAGAACATAGAGAAGGTGTTTCGTATATCTCATGTGGATAATGAAGACAAAGCTAACTATGCTTCTGCAACGCTCATCGGAGAAGCATTGTTCTGGTGGGAAGCAACATATGAAGCTCTCAACGAATATGACCAGGAGAATATATCCTTGGAGATGTTCAAAACTCGTTTCTTAGGGAAGTATTGTCCTCTAGATATGAGGAGGAGATTTAAGAAGGAGTTCCTCTAGCTTAAACAAGGAGGAATTACTGTGAACGAGTATGAAACTCAGTTCAATCAAAAAGCACGGTTTGCTTCAAAGTATATTCCAACTGAAGATGAGAAATTTCAGTTATTTTTAGAGGGACTACGACATGAAATTCATGATTTTGTAGCCAATCGGGATGTTCTATCGTTTGATAAAGTTGTTGAGTATGCTCGAAGGCGTGAGCATGACTTAGAGATGAGTGGTGCGACTCTTAGTGTTTCGAAACATCCACGTACTGAAAGGCCTATTCCTGTTTCATGTATTCCACTACCTCAATCTGTTCGATTTGAACCTAGCAACCAAGTACAATTTCAGAGTGCCTTTCATGTCCGCGGCAGGTCACAATATTTTTCTATTCAATCGCCAGCTTGTCGAAATTGTGGAAAGAATCATCCGGGGGAATGCAGAATGGAGGAAGGATTTGTGGTATGTTATGGATATGGAGAAATACGCCACAAGAGGCATGTATGTCTAATGAAAGGTGTTACATGCTTTGCATGTGGTGTTACTGGCTATAGGAAACGTTTCTGCCGTACTCTTACTAGTCAAATGGTAGGCACTCAATCTTTTGTTCACCAACCAGCGATAAATCAAGCTCCTGTTCAATAATCAAAGGTTAAACCAACCAAAAAGGAGGAGGTGCCAAAAGCTAAGGGTCGTGCATTCCAAATTACTACAGCGGAGGCACGCGAGGACCCGAATGTTGTGACGGGTACATTTCTTGTCAGCTCTAAACCTGCTCACATCTTATTTGGTTCTGGTGCCTCGGATTCTTTTGTGTCTATTGAATTTGCACATTCTTTTCAAACTGCTTACTATGCACTCGCGCAACCATTTCACGTAGATACTGCGGGAAGTACATCATTACTTGCTGATAAAATCTGTAGGGATTGTTTAGTAGAAATTGAAGGTTATAATTTTCTTGTTAACCTGATCCCTATCTCCTTGCCCAATTTCGATATTATTCTCGACATGGATTAGTTGTCAATGAACCATGCAGAGCTCTTGTGTTACGAAAAGATGGTACAGATTCCTATTGAAGGGGAAGATCATATTTATGTCTACGGTGAACAAAGGATCTTAAAAATAACATCCTTCCTCAAAGCTCGTAAATTTATATTGAAGGGTTTCCCTATC
This sequence comes from Lactuca sativa, assembly GCF_002870075.4. NCBI lineage: Eukaryota > Viridiplantae > Streptophyta > Magnoliopsida > Asterales > Asteraceae > Lactuca > Lactuca sativa. The sequence goes on along the minus strand of NC_056623.2, from coordinate 129,733,953 downwards.
TATCTAGTCTATATAATTGATATCTCAAGAGAGGAGAATAAAATTGTAAATGATCTTCCTGCTGTTAACGAATATCATGATGTTTTCCTTGATGAATTTCCTGGACTTCCTCTAGATAGGCAAGTAGAATTTCGAATTGACCTTGTGCCTGGTGCTGCTCCGATTGGAAAGACTCCTTATTGTCTTGCGCCACAAAGGCTTTATATGACCGAGTACCTCTCCCTAGGGTGCTCTAGTATTGTTTGTCAAGAAGAAGGACGGACCGATGCGGATGTGCATTGATTATCGTGAGTTGAATAAGGTGACTATCAAGAACAAGTACCCACTACCTTGCATTGATGATTTATTTGATCAACCTCAGGGTGTTAGCTATTTCTCAAAGATTGATTTGAGATCTGGCTATCATCCGTTGAAAGTTCATGAGCAGGATGTACCGAAGACTGCTTTTCTTACTCGATATGGGCATTATGAATTCCTTGTTATGTCTTTTGGCTTAATAAATGCTCCTGATGTATTCATGGATATGATGAATCGGGTATGCCGCTCAATGCGCGATAAATCTTTCATCGTATTCATTGATGATATTCTAATCTATTCCAAGTTTGAAGTTGAACATGTCATTCATATTCGTACGGTATTAGAACTTCTTCAAAAGGAGAAACTATATGCTAAATTATCAAAATGTGAATTTTGGCTTCGCCAAGTTCAATTTCACGGCCATGTTCTTTCTAGTGATAGTGTATTCGTAGATCCTATCAAAATCGAAGCTATTCAAAATTAGGAAGTGCCCCATAATGCTTCCGAAATTTGCAATTTCTTGGGTCTCATGGGATATTACCGAAGATTCGTTGAAGACTTTTTTTGTATAGCTGTACCTCTCACGAGTCTTAGATGGGAGGACGTGAAGTTCGAATGGGGTGAAGCCCAAGAAAATTTTTTCTCAACTCTAAAAGATCTTTTGACACATGCTCCGATCTTATCACTCCTAGAAGGTGATGATGATTTCTCCGTATATAGCGATGCTTCAAGATTGGGACTCGGTTGTGTGTTGATGCAATGTGGTAAAGTGATAGCCTATGCCTCAAGACAGCTGAAAGATTATGAAAAGAATTATCCCACCCATGATCTCGAACTCGCTGCCGTGGTATTTGCCTTAAAACTTTGGAGGAATTACCTTTTTGGTACAAAATGCCAATTGTTTACCGACCACAAAAGTCTAAAGTATATATTCGGTCAGCAAACTTTGAATATGAGACACCAGCGAGCCATGGAGCTGATTAAAGACTATGACTGTGAAATCCTCTACCATCCTGGAAAGGCCAATGTGGTTACCAACCCACTTAGCAGGAAGGTTTATCGTAATAGTATGTGTTATACTATTACTCACACTATGGTGAAGTTCACTATTCTTGATGAGCTAGAGAAGTGACATGTTGAGGCCTTAAAGCTAGAAAATGTGAAGAAGGAAGGGATGGTACATTATGCTGATGTTTTACTTGTTGATCCACGATGATTAAAAGTATTCAAGAATCAGTTATGGATTCCAAAGATTGGTGGATTAAGACAGAAGATTTTAGATGAAGCTCATAAGTCTAAGCTGTCGATACATTCTGGTACAAGTAAAATGTACTATGATGTAAGAGTTGATTATTGGTGGCCCGGATTAAAGAGACACATTAGAAGATATGTATAGGAATGCTTAGTATGCTTACAAGTCAAAATAGAGCACCAAAAGCTTTATGGAACTCCAGAAAGTCTTAGTGTTCCTATATGGAAATGGGAAGAGCTGTCCATGGATTTTATTACCAAATTGCCAATGACTGCTAGACAACATGATAGCATTTGGGTAATTGTCGACCACCTGACTTAGAGTGCACATTTTCTCGCCATGCGTGAAACGACTCCAATAGAGAAATACGCACAAGTATACTGGGATGAAATTGTTGCAAGACATGGTGTGCCGCTAAAGATCATTTCTGATCGTGATACTCGCTTCATTTCTCATTTTTGGGCAAGTATGCAATGTGAAGTGGGATCTCGAGATGCCCTCAGCACAACTTATCATCCCCAGACAGACGGTCAGACAGAGAAGAATCCAAATAGTAGAAGATATGCTTCGTGCATGGGTCTTGGAGTTCGGTGGTAACTGGGACAAATACTTGCCTCTTGTCGAATTTTCATATAATAAAAGTTACCACGTTTCAATCAAAATGCAACCATATGAACATTATATGGTCGCAAATGTCGTACGTCGTTATGTTGGTGTGATGTAGTACAAAAGATCCTTGAAGTTCCTGAAATGATTCCAGACACTACTGACAAGATTCAAATCGTACGAGAAAGAATAAAAGCGGCCTAGGATCGGCAAAAATCCTATACATAAAAGAAGAGGCGACCCATAGAATTTCAAGCGGGTGATTTTGTAATGCTGAAGGTATCCCCATTGAAAGGTCTTATGAGATTTAGGAAGAAAGGAAAGTTGAGTCCCATATTTGTTGGACCTTTCAAAATCATCCAAAGAATTGGAATACAAGCATACCGCTTGGAATTGCCTGAAGATTTGGTAGGTATTCATGATGTGTTTCATGTGAGTTATCTGCACAAATGCTTGAGCATATATGATGAAACAGTTCCATTATCCGAGGAAAATTGGATAATAAATTAAGATACGTAGAAGAGCCTGAAGATATCGTAAATGAAAGAACGACTAAGTTACGTAATAAAGAAGTAGAGTTGGTGCTTGTCAAATGGAAACACCATCGAGGCCCAAATTATACTTGGGAAAATAAGAATGATATAAAAGCGAAATATCTCCATTTGTTTTAATCAATGTAGTTTCGGGGACGAAATTCTCAAAAGGAGGAAGTATTTGTAACATACACGTTTTGAAATCGTGTTTTGTAATGAATAATATTACGAAATATTATGTGAATTTGAGTAATTGATTTCTAACAGATGGTTTTTACTAGAAATGAAGTAAAACTATGTTTAGAATCACTCAGAAAATATTGGAAGTCTTATAAGATTCCAATTAAAATTCAAATAGTGAAATTTAGCGAAAATATAAAATTAGAAATAAGTAAAATTTCATTATTGAAATTTGTAGATAATCTCGTTAGAAACATTTAGGCGAAAAGCTCATCAAAATCCGAGTTATAACGAAGAAGTTATGACCAATCGAAGATTCGCAACAAAACCGACACTGCGCCGAATGACGTAAAAAGTGAGTTTTTGATAAACTACTTTTTATCCTCAGTGATCTATGTAACAGCCCAAAATCTCAAGTATTGCTAAATTGCATTTTAGGGTGTTTTAAAGGGGGGACTCGGCGAGTTGGAGCCGGACTCGCCGAGTAGGGTCGCAGATTTGATCGTGGGTTCGCGACTGGACTCGACGAGTCCAGGTATGGACTCGGCGAGTCGACGCTGTTCAGCAGAAACCCTAGCCGTTTCGTATTGGGTCGTATATAAGGGTTATTCTGCCGTCATTTCACGATTTTGGATCGATTGGGAAGAACCCTAGACGACTGGGGCGGCTAGAGCAAGCTTGAAGGCCGTTGGTGACCTTGAAGAAGTTATTGACCAAGAAGGAGAAGGTTTTGGCTAATGGGACAGCAAGGGAATCACGTTTTGAGGCTTGGGGGCACTGTGAGTGCATGATTCAGGTAACCTTTCGGATTATTTTCTGTTATGGGAATGTGTGTATGGATTTAGGGTTTGTGAAACCCATTTGGAGATTAGATGGATTGTTGTGTTGTTATCCAACGTTTATAACCCTGTATTAGTACTCTTTAGAGGTCCAGAAGGTCCTATGTTTGTATATTCGGGAAAATATGTATCTCAGGAAGCAGTTTGATCGACTGCATGGCGTGGACTCGCCGAGTCGGATGATCAGACTCGGCGAGTAGCTTGAAGATTTACTGGGACTCGCCGAGTTGTTCTTCAGACTCGGCGAGTGGAGTCGGGGTGGCCCCGCGATTCTTCCAGGAGTGGCACGTCGAGTCAAAGAGGATACTCGACGAGTAGAAGGGGAATCTTAGAGGGTTGAAGGACGACCAGACTCGCCGAGTCGCCAGGGAACTCGCCGAGTCCAGTTGAGTTGACAATGGACTGTTGACCAGAGTTGACTGGTGTGATTTCTTAGGGTCAGTTAACGTGGAAGATAGAAGTATTAATAAGGGATATATGATGTTATAGGGAGCTTGTAGCTCGGAGGATCAAGTGCAAGGGACTTTAGGAGTTGCTATCTTCCAGTGTCCGCGAGGTGAGTCTTCTCACTATACTTCACCCGGAAGGGTTTGACTGTTAGACCGGAAGGTCGTGTGTATTATATTCATACTATGTCTAGAGAGGTAGATGCTTTATATGTGATGTGTGCTTATATGCGATATATATTATGTGGATCGAAAGATCCGGGCGGGAAGGCAATGTTATGTGGATCGAAAGATCCGGGCCGGAAGGCAATGTTATGTGGATCGAAAGATCCGGGCCGGAAGGCAATGTTATGTGGATCGAAAGATCCGGGCCGGAAGGCAATGTTATGTGGATCGAAAGATCCGGGCCGGAAGGCAATGTTATGTGGACCGAAAGGTCCGGGCCGGAAGGCAATGTTATGTGGACCGAAAGGTCCGGGCCGGAAGGCGTATGTGCGTAAGGTATATTGGGGAACTCACTAAGCTTCGTGCTTACGTTGTTTATGTTATGTTGTTTCAGGTTGTTACAGTAACGCGGGATGGCAACGGTTCGATTGTACACACCGAAGAAAGAGTTGTGTTTTGGAGGATCCTGGTCTTCTATTATAACGAAAATGAAACTATGTTTTACAATTCGAATGTGAATAAGATTTTAAACAAGTGTTTTAATATTAAATTGATTGTTTAAAAGAAAATTTTGTTTTTTTGAAAATCTCGGTGTTACAAATTGGTATCAGAGCCTTGGTTTGAGGGATTCGGACGCGCCTACGGGTAAATCTGGACTCAACATGAGGAACTAAGAAAAAGGTTTTCAAATAAATAGTTTTCTAAAAGTGAATAAGAGTTCAAAGAGAAAGCAAGCAAGAGCAGTGTGTACAATCAGCCAGAGCCAAACGGTGATTTCCCAAAATACCCTTACTTGTGTATTATGAAATATCTATTATGCACTTTATGAGACATTATTGCATGCTAGAGACAGGCTAGGTATTTCACATCTTAGGACTAGAGTGGCCTGATTTGTGATGCCTTAGTCTAGGGTTTGCTGTTATATGTAGGTTATGCTTTTGTGTGTATGTGATGAGTGAGAGCATCTAGTTAGAACGCACAAGGGGTAAAGCTACGGGGTACAGAGGTACTTCCGAGGATGAGCCGAGAAGGTGGAGCTACCACAGATGGGGAGTCCTATGTATGCTTCAATGCTCGAATGCTGCTTGCTTTGTGCTTTGTGGAGTTACCGATGATGGGAGTCAGCTACTAAGTGAGTATGACGATACTCAGGAGGTAGAGGGCTGGCACCATTAGTAACTCTTCAGCAGCTGATAGCAAAGAAGTGGGAGGACAGCGGTAGGGACTAGGGAGTAAACCTAGCCAGATGAGTGCGCCGGTAGAGTAGAGGATTTCGCTGGAAAGCGAGCACGCGCGATGAGATGGGTGAAAGAGCAGGTTTAGCCGCTACTTAGGAACTATGGGATGGTCCGTGTGGAAAGTATGGGTAGATGTGGCAGGTAGTATGGGCCCGTACTACTGAAAGCAGAGGACCCATACTTGATACAGGGGGCATCCTAAGGGTCCTAAGGAACGGATTGAGGGGTGATGTTATGGTTCGGATACCATACATCGGAGCGGATACAGAGTGATGTTATGGTCCGGGCACCATACATCGGAACAGATTGGGATAGATGCTGTGGTCCAAGTGCTATACATTGGAGCAGATTGAGGAGTGGTGTTATGGTTCAGGTACCATACACTGAAGCATGTTGAGGAGGGATGTCATGGGATGAATACTATGGTCCGTAGTGGATGATGCTTGTGGCTATCTTGTTATCCGGTTATGACCGATGAGGTAGAGATTGGACGCTATGGGTTTCAGGCCTGTAGACCATGATTGAGTACGGAGAGGCGTTCCTCGAGGGGAAAGACAAGTGCCATCAGAGTATTTTGGTAAGAGTCAAAGACAGGGGAGAATTTTGGTTGAGTCGAGCAATCAGACAACAGAGGAGAGGTCACCTTTTGAGTGGGTAGCGTCATTTATGCTCGTGCGCAAGACGCGAGAGGTCTGGTGTTTCAGTGCTGGATTTGGGAGTACACCCTGCAGGCAGTTATCGATAATGACTTCCCTCAGAGCATCAGGTAGCGGGTGTACCGCGAGACAGAGATTTACCGTGAACAGACAGTCAGTTGGGGCTGAGGTAGTCGAGGACCACACCACACCTAATTGAGAATAACAGGTTGGGTTATAGTGGTAGTAGTGAAGAGTTCAGACGAGTTTTGCAGTGCGGAGAGTTGTCGTCTATGTTGAGAGTAAGTCCCTGTCCTTGGGACAAATCCGGCGTTGGATACGGGTTGATGAGCTGAGGTGAGAGGAACGATGATGCTGCGGTGCAGTCTGCGAGCCAGAGATGTTATCGAGCAGTGCAGGTGCTTAGTATTAGATCAGTATGGGATTTGGAACGATTAGAGGCAGCCGTGATGAGAAGTTCTTGGAGAGTTAGCTAGGGGTTCAGAGTATAGGGGATGGATTGACTTCATAAGGGGAAGGACTATCGGGTGTTGCACAGCACTTTACTGGGGCAGGTACGATTTCGCCAGTGAAAGATAGTCGTGGGTTGATGGTATACTAATTGGTGTTGGTTCGAACCCTAGTGGGGGAGAACCGGGTGCTGTATGAAAGAAAGCGAGAATTGTCAGAAGTAGTAATAAGTGGAGTATAGAGATGCAATAGGAAAGCATGAGACTATAGGTGTCGTTGATCGAGTAAAAAGGGGGGTTACATCGGAGCTTGCGGGTCCGATGGTGCATGCCGCAAGTGCGGAAAGGAGGGGCACTGTGCACGGGATTGTTGGCAGTCAGTGCCAATTCGGGATTTGAGGAGGACAGGATGAAGCGGAGCCCCAGAGGGCTCAGGGTCGTGTTTATCTGCGTGCGACAGAGGGGGACGGAGCAGTGCCGGAGACAGCTGCGGGTATGATGTTTTCATGATGCCACAATTGTCTTGCATTGATTTGGCGTATTGTTTGTGCTGGTATCTTGTATGGATTTCGATGCGGTATTCGTTGTTTCGCGGGTCTGGCATGGTTAAGGATTGGTGCTTCAGGTTTTCGCTTGGGCATACGTTATACCCTGATGGTTGGGTATGGTTATAATTGGTGTTTTAGTGTCAGTAGTCTTGTGCGGCTTCCGATGTGGTGTTCATCCTTTGGGCAGGTTGTGAGTTTGGTTATGGGTTATTGTCGAGGATTCCTTTGGTTATCGTTCGTGGGGGTTGTTAGGGGAGATGCGGCACTGGGTTGATTGTCGGATAGCATCTACGGTCGTGGAGTGGAGGATTGAAGGACTAGATTCTTGTGAGTGGGTTGATCAGGGAGGAGGTGTGTGTTGCTGAGGGTTGCTTGTGCTTGTGGGAAGCAGTCAGTGGGTAAATGTTCTCTTTGTGCAGGATTGTTCTGAGAGGTCGTTAATGACGATCGGTGGCAGTTAGTCAGTGCTTTAGTGGGGGAGAACTAGAAAATTCTCCGGGAGATCGATGAGTATGTGAGGGTGCTTAGCTGCCGGGATTCAGCAGTGTTTGTCAGCACAAAGTATAGGCCGTCGAGAGCGAGTGTTGAGCATGCGGGGCGGGATACAGACCTAGGGTATTCGATTGTGGAGGCCTGGGAGGAGGCCGGAGTCAAGCTTGAGTAAGTAATCGGAATCTTGCGATCAGAGTATGGGTACGTTTGAGGTACGTGATGGGTTGTACTGCATTAATCCCACGGGATTATGTTGTGCATGTTTCTAGAGCTGGAACCAGAAGGTTCCAGAGTTAGAACCTGAGGGTTCGCAGAGTTGGGTGTACGGACCCACAGAGACGTAGCCTCGAGTGGCTAGTATGTGTTATGAGAGTCGGTTCAGTCATGCTGGAGACTCTGTTGGTATTGCTGGATCAGTTTGAGATTGCGGATTGGGTATGTTGCAGTGTGATTGCATTGGAAGGTCTGGCCCCGGGTTAGTGATCTTGTTTAGCTGAGGCAGTGATCTTGATGAGTGGAGAGAGTGCATGAGATTGAGAGCCCCTGCAATGAGAACCAGAGTATGTGGATAGCGGTTACGCAAAAAGGGTGGTGTCGCTTGGGGCGAGCACCGTGGCACCGGTTGGAGTGGCATCATGGCCAAGAGGGTTTCTTGGGAAAAAGGAAAAGAGGAAGGTGTGTAACTCCGAAGGGGTGCAAGTTCACGAAAGTGAAAGCTGCAGAGCAGAGTTATAGTTAGAGTATTTCGAGGATGGTTTTGAGCATCGTGTTCGCGGCAGTGGAGTAGAAATCCATCCGGTTGGGATGTCTGTTGAGGCTTAGAAGGGATGCATGGAGAGAGAGAATTTTAAATTCTCAGTGTGAATCTGGCCGGAGCGTAGGGTGGATGTAGTGGTTCATCTTGGGAGATGTTCGAGGATATCATCAGGGTGTCGGGTCTTTTCACCTGCGGGCGTTGGGACTAGTTCAGTATGTGTATGTGATGGCAAGAGGGAACTTGTGAGAGTTGATCTGAGTGTGAGAATGGATCTCTCATTCGGTCCGGAATGGACAAAGTGGGCTTTGGGTCGGGAATCCGGTGGTTCAGGGTATCCTAACCCTTATGGGTTGAGTGATCGTTGAGATTTGGAGCAGAGTGCATCTTGGGTAATTTCCGATTGCAAGGAGTGATGAGCAGTTCAGAGTTCGTACTTTAGTTGGCAGGGCAGAATCAGCAGGTTAAAGAGAGTTAGTGATCGTCTAGAGCTAACAGGAAAGTTATGCAGGCAGACGTCGTTACGAGCATGTGATTCCGGTCGGCGACTTCGTATTTCTGGCGGGGTGTTTCGATTTAGGAGGAGGAGTAAATGGGGGCCCCGGTATGTTGGGTCTTTTCGTGAAGGTACGAAGATAGGAAGGGTGACCTATCGTTGGAGCTGTCAACGGAATTGGGACGGATCCATGACACTTGTATGTGTCGCAACTGAAGAGGTGTATAGCGGATGAGTCAGCAGTGGTCCTACTAGAGAACAATTAGGTGGATGCGAGCCTGTGTTACGTCGAGAGGCCAGTGGCCATCGGAGATCGGAAGATCAAGGTTCTGAGGAACAAGGAGATACCTCTAGTATTGATTCAGTGGCAACCTCGGAAGAGATCGGAAGTGTCTAGGGAAGCCGAAACGTGTGATGCGGGAGCAGCATCCAGAATTATTTTCAGAGCGAGACTTCGAGGGCGAAGTCTAATTCTAGTGGGGGAGAATTGTAACAGCCCAAAATCTCAAGTATTGCTAAATTGCATTTTAGGGTGTTTTAAAGGGGGGACTCGGCGAGTTGGTGCCGGACTCGCCGAGTAGGGTCGCAGATTTGATCGTGGGTTCGCGACTGGACTCGACGAGTCCAGGTATGGACTCGGCGAGTCGACGCTGTTCAGCAGAAACCCTAGCCGTTTCGTATTGGGTCGTATATAAGGGTTATTCTGCCGTCATTTCACGATTTTGGATCGATTGGGAAGAACCCTAGACGACTGGGGCGGCTAGAGCAAGCTTGAAGGCCGTTGGTGACCTTGAAGAAGTTATTGACCAAGAAGGAGAAGGTTTTGGCTAATGGGACAGCAAGGGAATCACGTTTTGAGGCTTGGGGGCACTGTGAGTGCATGATTCAGGTAACCTTTCGGATTATTTTCTGTTATGGGAATGTGTGTATGGATTTAGGGTTTGTGAAACCCATTTGGAGATTAGATGGATTGTTGTGTTGTTATCCAACGTTTATAACCCTGTATTAGTACTCTTTAGAGGTCCAGAAGGTCCTATGTTTGTATATTCGGGAAAATATGTATCTCAGGAAGCAGTTTGATCGACTGCATGGCGTGGACTCGCCGAGTCGGATGATCAGACTCGGCGAGTAGCTTGAAGATTTACTGGGACTCGCCGAGTTGTTCTTCAGACTCGGCGAGTGAGGTCGGGGTGGCCCCGCGATTCTTCCAGGAGTGGCACGTCGAGTCAAAGAGGATACTCGACGAGTAGAAGGGGAATCTTAGAGGGTTGAAGGACGACCAGACTCGCCGAGTCGCCAGGGAACTCGCCGAGTCCAGTCGAGTTGACAATGGACTGTTGACCAGAGTTGACTGGTGTGATTTCTTAGGGTCAGTTAACGTGGAAGATAGAAGTATTAATAAGGGATATATGATGTTACAGGGAGCTTGTAGCTCGGAGGATCAAGTGCAAGGGACTTTAGGAGTTGCTATCTTCCAGTGTCCGCGAGGTGAGTCTTCTCACTATACTTCACCCGGAAGGGTTTGACTGTTAGACCGGAAGGTCGTGTGTATTATATTCATACTATGTCTAGAGAGGTAGATGCTTTATATGTGATGTGTGCTTATATGCGATATATATTATGTGGATCGAAAGATCCGGGCTGGAAGGCAATGTTATGTGGATCGAAAGATCCGGGCCGGAAGGCAATGTTATGTGGATCGAAAGATCCGGGCCGGAAGGCAATGTTATGTGGATCGAAAGATCCGGGCCGGAAGGCAATGTTATGTGGATCGAAAGATCCGGGCCGGAAGGCAATGTTATGTGGACCGAAAGGTCCGGGCCGGAAGGCAATGTTATGTGGACCGAAAGGTCCGGGCCGGAAGGCGTATGTGCGTAAGGTATATTGGGGAACTCACTAAGCTTCGTGCTTACGTTGTTTATGTTATGTTGTTTCAGGTTGTTACAGTAACGCGGGATGGCAACGGTTCGATTGTACACACCGAAGAAAGAGTTGTGTTTTGGAGGTTCCTGGTCTTCTATTTTAACGAAAATGAAACTATGTTTTACAATTCGAATGTGAATAAGATTTTAAACAAGTGTTTTAATATTAAATTGATTGTTTAAAAGAAAATTTTGTTTTTTTGAAAATCTCGGTGTTACAATCTAAATGAAAGTCGTAGTATTCATTAAACCGAGAAGTTCGATAAAAAGAATGCCAAAATCTGACTTTGTATAAGGAAGTTATGATTTTTCTACATTTCGGAATAGCAATAGATAGCTAAAAACTCAAAATAAAGATCGAGCGATATTTAGCCAAAACACCTTAAACGAGAATTGAAGATCTCGTCAATAGTAGTACAACGGTAAAAAGACAGACGAAAACGGACATCGGATGAAGAAGTTATGAATTTTTAACAAATTTTTCTGTCCTGGTCTGTTAAAAATAATACTATTAAAATTAAGTTCAAAATTAGCCAACGAAGTCTAACCGAAAATTGTAGATTATATTCCCGCTTACGCGTGCATATAAAGAACGTCAAAAACAGAGCCCGTATGCGAAAGTTATGGATTTTAGAAGATTTGGGCTCATTTTCCGAGGAATCTCGCATGGATAAGCCTTATCCGAAAGAGCCACGTCACCTCGCATGAACAGTAGCCGCATGTCGCACACCTGTCGCCTTCTGATTGGACCAAACCTCAGATCGGTAAGCATCCTACACGCCTGGCGTCCTAGGCGACGTCTAAGACGGCCCGTAAGACGCCTCACATCAGTCGCGTGTCCCTCCTCCCTCTTTGCCACGTCGCTGCCTACTCCTTCCTTCCCAGCCGACCATCGGACTTCGCCTATAAATACGCAGGCTATGAACCAGCCCGGGTAAAACGGGATTTTTTTTCCATTTTAAACCCCTTTTCCCATATTTTTTGCACTTTGAAATCCCCCGAAGCCCCGGTATCATTTTTAAAGCCTGAAACACATCCCGAAGTACCCGGAGAGCTCGAGAAATTTATCTTTCAGTTTGAAGCTTTACCCTCGTAGGCCCGGTTTTCAACATAGGCATCACTTGGGTATTGGTATGTACCGTTGACCATGAAGTGTATGACATAGGCATCACTTTGGCTTCAGCAGTATGCTAAGATAAGGCTGAAAGCCTAAATATTCTAGTAAAATGATATTCCTGAGTATTTTTCTATGCCACTTGGGCTGAAGTTTTATGGATGTATATCAAATATGGAAATTGTTATGTCTCATTGATTGATATGGAAGGCTTGTTGCATTATTCACATATACTTTTGTTGTTCCTTGTTCCTCTTTGCTTCTGCCATATTGAAGTATATATATATATATATATATATATATATATATATATATATATATATATATATATATGGCATAACGTTATATTGTACCTATTATTGAAATCACTAAGCGTCACCGCTTACCCCTCTCAATGTTTTAACAATTGCAGGAAGTAACTAAGAAGTATGATAGTATACTTTTGGAAGATTTAGAATCGTTTGTAATAGTACTTTTGTACTTCAGTTTATGTTTGTATAAATTACAATATCCTGGGTAGTTATGTAAAATATTAAAACTTAGTCGGTTTGTATCCAGTCTTTGTAATCAAACTATCAATGTAAAATATTGTTTTATGAATATGCATGTAGCATGTTTTGGAGTATCAAATGTTGTTAAATTATGAAAGCATGATGGGTGTTTCAAAAACCCTAGGCTAGCAGGCATCATATAATCAGACAATTCTTATCATGCAATTACTGACAATCCCTAGCCTAGTACTAGCATGCTATTTTAACATATCGCATAATCAAATAACTATAAGGTATTTTGGGGTTTACTTACTGGCTCCAGCTGATCGTACTCCCAGCATCCTCCTTTACTTATTTTGAAAACCATTTAAAAAAAATCTTTTTGAAAAAATTTCCTCGATTTCAGACTCTATTCACACGAATGTTCCTCCAATTCACTCAAACCAAGGCTCTAATACCAACTTGTAACACCCATAAAACCATGACAAATTAAAACTTTTTAAACACACTTAAAAACCATTTAATAATTACATAATTTGTTTTAAAAATAATACTCATCAGAGTATCCCAGTTTCCAATCATAAAACATAGCAGCAGGAGGAGCGGTATGATCAGACCTTCGCCTTCCCTCAATCACCAGAAGTACCTGAAACAACAAACTGAAACTCTAAACCCGAAAGCTTAGTGAGTTACCCTAAAATACCAACGCCATACCAACATAATCATAACATATAACAATTACAAAACATCTGGCAGAAGGTTTTCCAGTGGATCTTGACCCTGAGCCAGAAGTTGAGAATCTACCCCCAGTAACTCTAATCCCAAATCCTAACCCTCGTCCGGCTTTTCAAGGCCCGATGCCGTTGTGGGCTGAGTACTTGGAAAGGTGGAGCCATGAGCTGGGCCAACCCTTACCATACAACGGAGACCGGAGCTTCTACAACGTGAGCGAAGGAGGATCTGCAGACAGGATTCTTCCCATCCTAATTTGTAGAGTGGCTCGAAATGTTGAACTAAATGTAGTAGCCATTCAACAAGCCGTGGAACTCGAGGCAGACACAAATTCCAATGCGGATAGTATTCGCTATCTTGAACTTACTCTTCGGAGAGACAATGAAACCCTGCTGCAAGCACTAGCTGAAACTCGGGCAGAAGTCATAGAGCTCCGAGTACACCAGAGGGTGTACCAGAGTCACCTATTTTATGTGGAGCATCAGCTGGCTGAACTAAGGGTTCATTCGAGGGATGCCCGTCAGAAGTAGGAGATGCTCTACCTTTCTATCTTTAGTTTAAGGAATAGTCTTCCTATCTATTCTCCAAGTAGCACTTTCTATGTAACCGCCCCTGTACTGTAAGGACTTTTTCGTAAGCCTTTGTTCTGTCAAAACTTTTCTACTTTGTATATGATGTAAGACCTACTCCAAGGTCAATTTTTCCCAAACTTATTACATCTTAAATATCAATAATATTGACAGTCGGCTAATGCATGTGGCAATCCTTGTCCAAATACTCTCATTCTACTATCGTTAGAATTCTATCTAAAACTCACTCTCATCAAGTTATTGAATTATGGTAATTTAGCTCATGGATCACTTCCAATTCTTTTTCAAAAGTTGGATCATGTTATCCACCAACCAATGATAGCTTAACTGAGAATTCAATCGTCTTGTAACCATTCTATGAACTTACTTGTATTCTTTACCAGTACTGCATCATAGGGCTGTAGGTCAAATCATCGAGAACAGTATAACGAAACGAAAAATTTACATTCACGAGATTGATTAGAATACATTTAGGTTCAACCATAATTGCTCACGAACTCATTTTCTTATTGTATGACAGAATCATGTCGTCATCCAGAAATAGACAGCGAAACGACGAAACCCTGATCTATCGTATAGATGCAGCTACTTTCCAAGGCGCCGTAACAGATGTCCTAGCACAATTTCACGCTAGTAACGCGAACAAAGATGGAAACGGAGTTGACGATTCAAATCATTGTAAACATCCGGGAAATCAACAAATGATAACAGTCACAAACACCCAAAGCCACAACTCTGAGTTTAAGAAATGAAAGCGTCAATCCCAAAAGGAGCGCAAGCGATTTCAAAGACTTTCCATGCAACAACAACAAGTGGCGACCCCTCCCACTTCAGTACCGATCAAACGATATGAGGGAACACTCCCGAAGTGTAACAAGTGTAACTATAATCATAACGGAGCTTCCCATAAATTTCAATGCAACAATTACGACAAAATGGGGCACACTGCTCGTGTCTCTAAAACGCCTGCACGAACCACCTCCCAAATCACTAGCATCGGAGCCAGTCAGGCTTGCTATAGTTGTGGCGAAACCGGACAATATTATAGGGATTGTCCAAAAAGGTGGAACAACGAAGCTGCTCATATCCACATGACTCTACACATCACTACCACCACCGACGCTGGTGCAAGCCAGATATGTCATATATATGGGGAGATTGGACATCTCAATAAGGATTGTCCAATAACAAAGAACTCTAGTGTAGACGGGAAGATACTAAGGATAACTGCCGCAGGAGAGACTACTTTGGACCCACGTTGAAATACTGGTACGTCCCGTAGCGATAATGTTAGACTTATAAAAACTAGTGCAACTCGATTCGTATCATTCTACGAGATCCCATCAGTTCTAGGGACTCTTGTGCTGCTTGTACTTGCTTTTTGCAGTATACCTTGTTCGCAACAGTATTATCATAGGTAAAACTAAAGTACTGAAACTTGTTCATAAGTTGCACCGTTGTGTTCTTGTAACACCGTTCTAAACTAGTCTAACGCTAGTTATTTTGAGTAGTCCGACATTTTCATTTGACTTAAATCAATTCGATCCTCACAGTGCCAGTTTCGTGCGGAAATTCTTTTCCCATAATCGACTCTCTAGCGAAGTCGTCGTTCCAGAACACCGAGGTACTCATTCGTAGAGTGCCTTATGTTTTGTAACCTTCCCGAAGTTAACTCAGCAAACCTCCCCAGAATACCACTCGTACAGTACATCAAGTTCAATTCGAAGACCCATACATATAATCTATCGCTGAGGAATGTATACGAAAGGGTGGTACATAATCAAGGTTCTGCAGGCTTATAATTGATGATTCCGCTTTAACTTCTTTTTCTTGTTTGGATGTGAGCTTAGAGAAGAATCATTTATTCGACTGCCTTTTCAATCTTAATTGTATACAACTTGTATACACGAGGCTGTGATTGGTAAACCAAGTACAAGTTCCATTATGAACTTCAAGACGGAGAATGCTCAAGACTACGAGTCATCATGCTGCCATGCGAATGAACATAAAAGCCAAACTAATGCCCTTCCCGCCGACAAAGACAAGAAATGCGGATGGAACAGAAGCACTTACGAAAGGAATATCATGCGTTCCTTGCACACATCATCGATACGAACCAAGAGTTGAAAGACATTCAAAACATTCCAGAAGTACGCGACTTTCCCGACATCCTTCCAGAAGAAGTACCGGGATTATCACCATAGCGTCTAGTCGAATTCCGAATCGACTTAGTTCCCGGGGCTACCCTAGTAACAAAATCTCCTTATCGTTTGGCACCAGCAGAGATGCAGCAACTTTCCAGTCAGCTTAACGAACTTCTCAGGAAGGGATTCATTAGGCCAAGCTTCTCACAATCGGGAGCACCGGTCTTGTTCATGAAGAAGAAAGATGGATTGTTTCATATGTGCATTCACTACAAAGAGCTAAACAAACTTACTGTCAAAAATAGGTATCCTCTACCCCACATTGACGACTTATTTGATCAAATTCAAGGGGCGAATTACATCTCGAAGATAGATCTCAGATTCGGGTAACACTAGTTGTGACAACCCGAAATTTTCATTTGTATAATTTCCACATCCAAACACTTCAAATATTAATCAAACATATTTTATTACATTTTTTTCCGGATTTAAGTCCATTTGGTGTTTTATTTTTATTTTCGTGAAACGATTAAATAAAAATAAGTGTCATTGTTAGTAAAGTGTACCCGGGCAAAACAACCCAACACCTTAGCTAGGTGTTTAAGGCCAAACATGGGGTGTTTGGGCCGTAAAAACCATCTAAGCAAGACTCATGCATATAGCATGAGTTTACTCCTCTTGCCTTCATATCTACACTTCCTACTCAAGAACACCAAGCTTTTCTCTCAAGTATCATAAATTCATCCTTCCAGATCTGCCAAAATGTAAGTGTTTCCTCCCTAAATTCGTTTATACAACACTAAATCTAGTGTTTATACATCATTTTCATCCATGGATTTTGATTTTTACTTAGATCTTCAAGCATCTTCAAAACACCAAGAACACCCTAGTGTTTTTGGGTCCTAAAACCCTCTTACGAGCTTCATATAAGTAAATATACTCCTCCTAACTAGTTATCTTCTTAGTATGCTTGAAAATTTATGGAATAAACCCCAAGAACATGGGTTTACGGTTTGGGAATTTCCCAAATCCGTAAACACCCCAAAAGGGGGTTTTGGTGCCCCAAACTCCTTCCAATGCTTGGTTAATGAACCAGGGACTTGCATGAATGATCTAAGAACCCCAAAACATGAAATGAATGGAGTAACCATTAGTTTACTTCCATAAACTCATGGGTTTATGGCAGTAAATGTCACACCCCAAAACTAGGAACGGCGGAAACGTTCTGGGGCGGAGGACGTCATGTATAATATCAACAACAATGTAAAGTAGTAAACAAGCAACAACATCATCCATTGCATTAATAATATAATTATTATACAAATGTGTTCTGTCAAATTTTGATAAACACTAAAGCATAAATCAAAATGAAAGATAAGTCTTGAACAAGCTCCATCTTCCTTTCTCCTTGCATCGGTACCTGTCTATGATGACCTGAGGATACAAGTAATTTTGAAAGCGAGTATCAGCTTTGAAGCTGGTGAGATCATAAGTATTTAGTGTCTTAATTTGTACGTAAGTATTTGTACGTAAGAATTTGTAAGTCTATGTTTTGTAAGCATTGAAAGTGTATATGAATTATAAGTGTTTGAAAAACCCTAGAATCCCTATGATTCCTTCTAGTATGTGAAGGTGTCTTCTACCAAGACCTAACTGGGCTGTATGTGTGTCTCTTGTAAGAGTACGTATTTTCCAAAGTATAACTATCATTATCAAAAATATAGTTTGTACATTAATGTTTAAGTGAGGTTATCACTAAAAATATGTAATGGGAAAATTAATGTAGTACTAAAACGTAGCTCTAAATGGACTGCTACCATACTAACTACCTTAAACCGGATTTTGGGCTAAGGCATTATGTGATAAATTGCACCATACTATCAACTAGTAACAACGACATAATGAATGGTCGTAACAACGGAATGACGTTTGGCACCTGCAGATCTGTAGATCCCACTGTAGCTAGCAGTAAGGTGTAGGATAGTCAATCCAGTATAGATCTATACACAAACTCATACTATAGACTGGTTACATCGACATAAGAATGGTCGAAATTAATGTATGACATTTGGCACCCGCAGACTTGCAGGTCCCGCTGTAGCTAGCAGCAAGGTGTAGGATAGTCAATCTATTATAGAATCTATACGGAAACTCACGCTCTCCCTTCAACAGACTCTGGCCACAACTCGAGTCATGAGGTTTAGGTCATGCTCCGATTTAAATCACAGCAATTATCGTATTCTAGTATATGTAATGTAATGAACTGTTCTAGCTGTAATGTACGTGCTCTCTACCTAGCAAGTATAGTAATGTAATCATTCTAGTATAGTTGTATATGTTCTCGTCCTAGTATAGTTGTATATGTTCTCGTCCTAGTATAGTTGTATATGTTCTCGTCCTAGTATAGTTGTATATGTTCTCGTCCTAGTATAGTTGTATATGTAATGTACTGTAAAGTTCTAGAAAGTATTGACTCATGAATGAACTGACTGATTGTATGATATCGCGTTCTAGTAATTGTTCTAGTATCTTCCTAAACTACCCATATGGTAGTTTACTAGTAATCTATCTGGTAAGTATGGACATGGATGTATACCCTTGCTACCCAAGGGCATCTGTTGAACTGGAAGGACCTTTTATGACTATATATGTACACATGATATATAACTAATATTTAAACGACTTTCGGACGAATACCCGATATCCCACCAGACCACATCTCAAGGCGCGAAAAGGAAATAGGGTGGATAGCCTTCCTAGCTCTTTTAAACATTTCTTATATAAGTATACATATAGAGGCATGCAATTTATAATATAAAAGCATAAATAAGTTTTGTAAGACATTTGAAACATAAATATTATTTTAAGAAAGGATCGACTTGATGTCAATCTATAAAACAATTTGAAGGCATAAGTTTGATAAAACAGTTTGAGTATAAGGAAACATTTGTTTGAAACACAGTTGTAAATAAGTTTGAAAGGTAATGTGCTGAGTAAGATGTACAGTGTAATAAGGAGTTTAAAACATATAAAATGTTTATAAAAATCATTTGAAGGAAACTGTATGGTAAAACGGCTAATGAGTAGCCAAATCATTTGAAAGCTGTATATTAATCACATGTGATTGATGTAATAAGCATGTTTCTACTTGTATCCCCCCCATAAAACATTTTATAATAGTTTAAAACATTAGTTAAGGGGTATGAACTCACCTGCAGTAAGTGACTAGAATTGAACGGACTGTTATCGTACGGAAGGATCGGACAAGTGCTTGGTGTCAAGTGGAGACTTAGACACACACAATGATCCTAATTACATATGAAGACATATGTATATAAATAATTAGAGATTAAATCACTAGTTATACAAGTATAAACATTTAAACGCGAGGAAAACACTTTTGGTCAAGTGCTAGGAGGCTAATGGATTGCAACAAAGGAGTGCACTTCCCCTAATGTGAGTTTAAGGTCTAATGACCATATTCATTGGAGTTTACGGCCCAGGGGAGTAAGCTCCTGGCCGTAAACTCCCAACAAGGCTTGAAATGGTGTTTAGAATTACTACAACTCTAGGGGGAATTGATTCAAGGCTTATACAAGTGTTTGGGCACCATATTTACTCCTTTTGGGAGTTTACGGCCCAAAGACCCTTTTCCCTTGGAGTTTACGGCCGTAAACTCCCTTGGGAGGGTTATTATGGTGCTTTCAAGTCTCAAACATTTCTAAGAACAAATCTAGACCTTAGTACTTGGCTTTAGGAGGGTTTATGGCACTAAATGTTACCATTTTATGGAGTTTACGGCCTTGGAACCTTTTGGGCCGTAAACTCCCTCACACTTGGGGTTCTAAATGTTTTAGCTAGTCCATAACTCATCTAGGTACATGCCCAAATTGTCTCTTGGCTTAAGGAAGTGTTTAGGGTGTCCTTTGACCCCTTTATGGGAGTTTACGGCCCAAGAACCACTCTTGGCCGTAAACTCTTCAATACTTGTGCTTTTCTTATGTTTTCTAGGTCCTAAACACATTAGTGTATTTGTCTATAATAGAGTCCAAGCCTTTGGGGGTGATTAGGGCACTCTTAGCCCTTGAAAAAGGGGTTTACGGCCCAAGACCATATCCTTGGCCGTAAACTCCTAAAACTATATGGTTTTGATTGATTTCTATCCTCTAATGTTCATACATAAAGTCCCTAACTAGTTGCCTAACAAGGAAATGGGACTAGATAGCTTTTAGGCCTTGTTTTGGAGTTTACACCCCAAGAACGTTCTTGGGTCGTAAGCTCCCGGATCTTGTATAATGGACATGTAAATAATGTTATTAAGCATATAACAAGTATTAAAACGCATCTAGGAAAGTAGACTCACAATCTGGGATGAAAACCCGAAGATCCGTGAGGGAGAAATTGGCTTTTCTCTAATTGGAATTCAACTAATGAACCAATTTGGTTCAGAATTCTATTTATAGTCCTGAGATTTTTGGCAGAAAATATTTCTATTCTCAGAATGGATTCTAATGACCTAGAGTAATGGAATTATAGTGTTGCATAAAATCCTAGTGCATCCACTCTCCTAATATCTCTTTAGGTGTAAAACCCTGAAAACTGCCAAACTTATACCATAAGTCTGAATTTTCACTGTAATTGCTCTACTTCTATTGGATTGAAATGGTTTGATTTGAATGGAAATTTCGGGTTGTCACAGTAAACTCCTCAAAAGTGGTACAAGGACCGTAAACTCCAAAAAGTGTGCATTCCAAGCCCTAACCACTTCCTAAGCCCTTGAATCAACCCTAGAACCTTTATTTGTGAAGCATGAAGCCTTAAAGCACACAAATACATCATTCCCATGAGTTTACGGCCGTAAACTGATGGGGTAAATGGTTCAAAAACCGTAAACACGCCTTAGGGATACCATTTGAGGAGTAAACTCCAAAGTGAGGCTATACTCTTCTCAGATGCAACCCTTAACACTCCTAACACCTGAAACAAAGTGTTTTCATGCATAAGAGTGTCTTTACTTACTTAATTAGTGATTAAATAACTAATTGGATACAATTATATATCACTACATGTTACATAGGATCCGCGTGTGTATTCAAGTCCTCATTTGACACCCAGCATCCTACCCGGCAATTCCATCCACTCCACTCACTGCAGGTGAGTTCATACCCCTTAATTGGCCATTTAAATGTTTTTAAATGCTTTTATGGGGGGAATAAAAGTTGCATCCAACAAATCATAGTATCAAGCACATGTGATTTATGACTTGCAACCAAAAAGGATTTTCTATACTTTTAACTGCTTTGCCAACAAAATTGCTTTAAAGGTTTATCAAACTCGTTTTTCATGTTAAACTGTTATAAAAACTATTTCCAAACTCCTTTAACTTCTTTTACTTCTAAACCATATCTACACCAATATGTTTATATAAGTAAGACTTGAAGGACCTAGGACTTATGGCTCACCATACTTCCTGTTCTTGTTTGATTGTGGACTTACGGTATATTGTTATCTGTCCGACTGTCGTTGAATTCTGAATTATGTATTGTATATATTTGTGTTGGATATAAAAGCCTTCACTTCAGTTCAATACCTTTGTGTATCAAAGGCATGCAACCAACATTATATTTAGCTATAATAGGTATAGTTAAGGATTACCGCTCATTACTATTATTACCATGGCACTTACTATAGTTAGTACTATTATGAGTCTATACAGGTTAAATACAATACAAAGAGAATACCATATACTATACAAGAGAACATTCAATACATTATCCCAAGAAGTACATTATAATATAATACAAGAGAATATACTAAAACAGAATGTGACATACTATTCCTCGATACGAAACTTCACTGTGCCATCACCATGTAACCAGAGTCTCCTGGAGGGACAGCGGACATTATATGTATAGATCTATACGGAACAGACACTCCCACATCCCGACTGCTAGCTACAGTCCGAGCCGACTAGGCCTAAAGGTGACAAAATGTCACCATATTATGTGTGGCCTGGAGGGTCATCAGTTATTCGATTGTCAATCAGTATGGTTACATGCGAGTTCACATTCAAACCTTTAATTAACACATTAAGAATTAAAGGCAAAACAGACTCCCCGAGGTGTATTGTACATTTAATACTACCTGGAGTCTGCACTTTTATTACATTTAGCCGGTGATGACACTGTTGGGGTAAAACATTATTTTTCCCATTTACTTTACTTGAATGGAATCTAAAACAATATTTTTACAACTGATAGTCGCATTGGGAAAAATTTTATACACTCAAAGGATCAAACCTATGAATAATCAAGTCTTGGTAGAAGACTACTTTTACTGGAAAATATAGGATTTTCTAGGGATTTATGCTATTTTCAATCTTGATAACAGCTTTTATATTACATGATTGTAAACACTTTTATACAAGCAATGACACTAAATACTTAGGAACTCACCAGCTTTATGCTGATACTCGTTTTCAAAATAACTTGTATTCTCAGGTCATCCGTAGACAGGTACAGATGCAACTTTTGAGAAGATGGAGCTCATACAAGACTCGTCTTTATTTTGATTATACTTTTGGTGTCTAACAAACTGTATAGAACACGCTTGTATTATAATTATTATATTAATGCAATGGATGTTGTTTCTTGTTTTTCCTATTATGCATTGTTATGATACTGTACATGACGTCCTCCACCCCAGAATGTATTCCGCCGTTCTCGGTTTTGGGGTGTGAAAGATTCGTATCAGAGCATTGTTTATACTGAATCAAGTATATCAACCCATAAAAGATATACAAACTATAAACACATCGGGATTAAAACACTCTGACCAAGAATATATACTTTTAAATAGTAAAATATTTCACTAAGTATATATATACATCCATTAATACAAAGGGTTAGTATCATACAAGAACAGTACAAAAGTATTAACATTGTTGATTAGCACAATTAGGCTTGGAGACATATAGCCAAGTTTGGTGTGAATGTAGCCTAATCAACTACATTTTCCTAGGAGTGACTAGCATGTGCCTAAGAGTGGTTGTGGTGTTGCAACAAGTCTAAAAACTTACCAACACTACCACAAGAACATCAGAACAAGAATACTATAGGAGTATTCTGCATTTTTGTAATTTACATATGTGAGAACAAAAACGGTCATTAGTAGTAGGGAAATAGTTGCTAAGTGGATACTATACGGTTACATGTGACTAAGACACTATAGACTTAGAATCTGTGATCTTTGCTTTACTTCTTGTTCCTTGTTTGGTTGTGGATTTAGAGTTAGGGTCACTTATTCGAAGGTCTATCCTGTCTCGGGTACATGTAATTAGTATGCACTATGCATGTATTGGGTCGACTAATAATGATCATCTTATAAGTATCTTAGATTGGAGCGTCTATTAACTATTCTTTCCCCATTTCTCGCGTAGATAGCATGGTTGGTTTCCACCTTCCCGGTGATCCGTACTATCCAAACCAAGGCATTGGAGGATGGCTCGATGAGGATACAGAAGATGATCACCCAATCCCTTAGGATGATCACCGTGCAGAGGGTTTTTCGGATAGCTCCGACTCCAAACCAGAAGTCAACAACCTGCCACCAGTAGCTCCAAACCCCAACACCCGTCCAACATTTCAGGGCCCCACTCCCATGTGAGCAACAACCTTGAATCGATGGAGCGATGAGCAGGGTCAACCTTTACCTTTAAACAGAGACCGAAGCTTCTACAACATAAGCGAGGGAGGTTCAGCGGACAGAGTCTTGCCCATCATGGTCCATAGGAATGCTAGGAACGTCGAACAAGGCCAAGCAGCTATTGGCAGAATTGTGGAAATTGATGCCAACTCTAACCTTAAGACTGTTCGTATCTGCCAACTTGAGGAAGCCATGGATAGGACAAGGAGGACCAATGAGGATCTGCAGCAGCAACTAGCTGCATCCCAAGCCGAAGTTAAGGAACTCTGAGTGCGTCAGAAGGCTCATGAACAACATCTTCAGGAAGTTGTATGCCAACTAGCTGATCTTAGGGTTCGCCCAATGGGTACCCGTCGCCAGTAGAAGATGACGACCCATCTTTTGGTTTTGTTTAAGGACTAGCGTTTACTTTTCTATGATCGATAGAGCACTTGTCTGTAATCATTCCTAACTCTGAAAGTACTCTAACTAGGCTCTTAGGTTGCCAACACTTTCCCTTATGGTTTGATGTAAGACATACTGTTAGGTCATTTTTCCCGAACTTATTTTACATCATTAATATCAGTAATATTGGCAGTTACCTACTCCATGGGAAAGTCTATACTTTCGTGTTTCCCTACTCTGTTGCTATGGCTCTATTTGATAATTGGACGATGACGATTTAGTCTGTGAAACTCTCTCATCATGTTTATAATTGATTCTTACTATTGTCATCATCTCTATAAACTTTCAGTAAAAGATGCCTCCCCGCAAGCGTCCAAACAGTGGCAGACCTACGACTCAAACTCCACCTCCACCACTTCCTCCTCTGTAGTTCGATGCGGTGATGTTTCAAGTTGTTGTAACCACAACTATGGCTCAAATGAATTCTGGTGATGCAAGTGGAGCTGGAATGGGAACTCTAGACATGGTGAAGTCCACCAAAGGACGCAGGGGTGTACCTATAAGGACTTCATGAACTACAAACCAACATTTTGCAATGGGACCGAGGGAATCCTTGCATTGTCCCAGTGGATCGAAAGAACCGAAGCCGTCTTTGAAATGTGCTCATGCCGCGAGGAAAGCAAGATAAAGTTTGTTGCTTCCACCTTCACTGAAAGGGCCCTGACATGGTGGAATGGCCATGTCAATTCACTCTCCTCGGTGACAGCCAACGCCAAGGGCTAGGACACACTAAAGGACCTTCTGAGAAGGGAGTACTGCCCTAAGGGTGAAATTCAAAAACTCGAGGAGGAACTATGGAACCTCAACATGAAAGGGACCAACATAGTGGCTTATACAACCAGGTTCTGTAACCTGGTAACTCTGTGTCCTAACATGATCCCTACTGAAAGCAAGAAAATTGAACGATATATATGGGGTTTAATGCCCCCGTATAGAGGGAATGTTCTAGCATCACACCCTACGACCTTTGACAGTGCCAAGGAATTGTCTCAAAGGTTGATTGATCAAAGAGTTCCTTCCACTCCATCAACAACAACAACAGTTGCCATTGCACCAACCAAGACAACCGACAAAAAGAGGAAGCGGTGGGACCAAAAGAAGGGCAAGTCAACTCAATCCTCTTCCAAGAACAACCATATGGTGGCTGCCAATGCTGCCACTACTCCTGCTGCCCCTGCACCAGCCAAAACATATGCTGGAAACCTACCCAAGTGAACAAAGTGCGCATTCCATCATCACGGTCCCTACCGTGAAATGCACTGCACTAACTGCGACCAGAAGGTCCATACCGCCCGGTTTTGCAGATCTCAACCCAAACCTATCAACCAAATTCCCAGTACAGGAGTGAGTCAAGCCTGCTATGGTTGTGGCGAGACAGAGCACTTCAAAAGGAATTTTCCGAAAGCTAGAAATACGGGAGGAACAGGAAGACTACTTGCTATTGGCCACAGTGAAGCAGTAGCAGATCCCATAGTAGTCACGGGTACGTTCTTTCTTGATAACTCTTATGCTTGTATCCTATTCGATAGTGGAGCAGAAAGAAACTTTGTAAACCAAAACTTTAAACACTTACTTAAACAATCCCCACAACCTTTAGAAGAAACCTTTGTCGTATAAATGGCTAACGGAAAGACAGAGAGTTCTAACGATATCTACATAGGTTGTACCCTCACGCTAGATAATCATTCGTTTTCAATCGACCTCATACTAGTATAGATAAAAAGTTTCGATGTCATCGTGGGCATGGACTGGTTGAGTCTCCATCGTGTCGATATCCTGTGCTTCGACAAAGCAATCCGTCTAAATCTACCGAATAACGAAACTCTGTTAATCTACGGAGACAAACCCAGTACGAGCCTTCACATCATCTCAAGTATTCAAGCCCAGAAGTACTTGCGTAAAGAATATCGTGCATTCCTTGCACACATTGTCGACACGAGCCAGAAAACGAAAGATCTAAAAGACTTCCCCGTAGTATGCGACTTCCCCGACGTTTTTCCAGAAGAGATACCAGGTTTACCTCCCCAACATTAGGTCGAGTTTAGGATTGACTTAATTCCATGAGCTACCCAGTAGCCAAGTCGCCCTATCGTCTAGCCCCTGCTGAGATGCAAGAACTGTCCGGTCAATGTAACGAGCTGCTCAGCAAGGGCTTTATAAGACCGAGCTTCTCACCCTGGGGAGCTTTGGTCTTATTCATAAAGAAGAAAGATGGATCGTTCCGTGTGTGCATCAATTACAGAGAGCTCAACAATCTGACAATCAAAAATCGTTACCCTCTTCCTCGTATAGACGATTTATTTGACCAGCTGCAAGCGGCAAGTTACTTTTCCAATATTGATCTGAGGTCCGGGTATCATCAGTTACGAGTCCTTGAGGAGGATGTCCCGAAAACAGCCTTCCGAACTCGTTACCGACACTACGACTTCGCAGTGATGCCGTTCGGACTGACCAACGCGCCAGTGGTATTCATGTACTTAATGAATAGGGTGTGCCGTCCTTACTTGGATCAGTTCGTCATCATATTCATTGATGATATACTCATCTACTCTCGAAGTAAGGAGGAGCATAGCCATCATCTATGACAAGTCCTAGAGACCCTACGATCGGAGAAGCTATACGCGAAGTTCTCTAAGTGCATATTCTGGATCCGAAGAGTCGAATTCTTAGGACACGTGGTTAGCAAAGAAGGAATCCACGTGGACCCATCCAAGATTAAAGCTATTGAGAACTGGTCAGCACCGAAGACGCCTACAGAAATTTGCCAATTTCTTGGCCTCGGTACCTACTACCGCAGGTTCATTCAGAACTTCTCTCGAATCAGCTGATGAGTTAAGAAACTCTTTGATCGTTTAGATCTTTAAACAGGTTAATCACAAAGGCATAAACAGAAATATCAACACAAGAGTGAATCAAAATATGTCGAATGATTCAATAGATTCAAGCCTCAACAGAGCTCGACAAAGAACTTCCGATGTAGAGGCTACTAGGGTTACAAACGATAAAACAGAAAATTTTCTATGAATGATCGACTCCAAATCTTACATACTAAGATGCATGCAAGCATCTATAAATACTAAACCCTAGAAATAACTCACGGATGGACAGGCCCAATCCGGATACAAAATTGGACTAAAGAACGAGCCCAAGACGCAACACATAATGGACCCTATAATCTCCCCCTTTGCGTCAATTGGAGCGAGATATCACTTCGGCTTGCTGGGTCCAGCTGCAGGAACTTTCTTGGTGGTTTCGAACAGACGTGGAATGAGGGTAAGGATGGTTTGTCTGAAGCGAATGTACCACTGGATCATGTCGTCAACATACTTCTTGTCATCTGTAGAGTTCTTCTTGCATTGATGAATGATCCCCAGAACATGTTCCAAGGAAGAAGTGGTGTATAGATGCTTATCTGCCAAGGTGAACAGGCATTTTTCGCCTTCATTCCTTGTGAACATGACAGAGTTCCGCTTTGGGTCGATTCTTCCCATCTGCATCAAATTTAAATCACATGCAGAACCAACAGGAGAGATGGTAGGCTTTTTCTTGAAAATACATGCGATCTCCTGATCCATCTTGGCGACCTCCATGATGTAGCAGACCAACATCCTTTTGAAGTGATCAATGATTGGCCCGTATTTAGCTTCGTTGGTGAGGAAAATGTTGTGCAGAATGATCCAATCATGTGGATTCAGGTTGGGAAGATCAGCAACAGAAATAGCATGTTCTGTTTTAGCAGAACCCCTCAGCACTTTGAACCGAATGTTTGTGAAGTTCCCATCCTTAAAAGGTTTGAGGACCCGAACGTTTATAATCTTCTGAGCACTCCATGTCTGATACTGAGGCTGAGCAGCCCTCAGATAGAATTCAACAAGTTCCCTATCAACCTTTGGGTGAGGATGAGGGACATCAGCAACATGGGAGAAAGCGTGAAATATGAAGGCCTTTCGGGTCAAGGGCATGTCAAACTGAGAGTCGACAGAATTGACCCTGTCCAAGGAAATCACCGGTTCGACCCACAGGATGTTGGGAGTATCAATTGCTTCTTTGACAAGCTTTTCGAGAGTCCACGGAGGAAATAGAGTTTTTCTACTCTCAAGAAGATCATGAGCCTCCTTTATTTTTCTTTCGTTCGCCTCGGCTTCTCTGGCAACACGAGCACTCATGTCTGCATCCTTTTCCCGGCCTTGTTTCTTCAAGAGATCAACGATGGTCTCTTTATCATCATCATCATCACTGTCTTCAATAATCTTCTTGCCTTTATCTTTAACACCCGAACCTGAAGCTTGGCCTGCTGGAGGAGGTTCGGTTGCTTTAGTTGATGTAGAAGTAGGAGGCGGTTGAGACATATCTTCTCCCCCTTGTTTTGGATGGGCCACGAACTCAATAAGCCCTTCAATTTTGCTGAGTAGATAAAGGGCGGGAGCAAGCTTCTCAGCTAGAGTGCGCCTCACAGAATAGTTCAAGATGGGATCTCTGTGCTTCAATAATGTTAGAGAGGGCGGCATGGACATTCGAAACACACGTAGAGATGACCGGTCGCTTAGATCGGAGAGATGCAACCTCCTTTTCTGATTGGAAAAGTTGAAGACTCTTGACCTTTAGAGCAGTGGTTTTTCGAGCAAGATCGTCCATCACGGAGTTCTCTGAAGCGAGATCTTCTTGCAGCTTTGTCAAGCGCTCCTCAATAGTCGCCTGAAATGTTTTATTGTCATCGTCGAGAGACTGACGAAGACTGGCAAAGGACTGTAGTTCGGATGCGAATGAAGTTGCCAACTTCTCAACAAGAGAATCAACCTTCGCTTCATTGGTTTCTACGGCTCCTTGAAAAGACTGCAAAATATTGTTAGCATCAACAAATAGTTTTTCGACTTTTTTGGTCGCAACAACACACGCCTTGGTAGATGCGTCGATAGCAGAAACGACAGAGTTGATGGAGGCTTCATGATCCTTGGTAAACGTATCAACTAGCCCCTGAATGACAGCCTCTGAGATGATGGACCGAGAGGAAGAGGAGGAGGAAGCGATGAGACTGTCGATTTTCTCATGAAGTTTCTTGAGATGCTTTTTGGTGACTGGAGCATCATCGTCATCATCACTTTGAACCTGATAAGGACTATAGTATACCGAGTCAAACATCATGTCTTCTCCTCCAAGAAAAGTCTCGTCATCAGCCGAGTGATTGGGAGATGAAGGCGAAGGAGGAGGTTCGACTGTGGGAGTAGGTTCGGGTGTGGAAGTATGTTCAGTAGCGGGTGTGTGTTTGGGTGCTGAAGTATGAGCCCCCGTATCAGATACGTTGGTTCGAACTCCAGTGGTGGTTGTTGTCATAGCTTCTATGAAAATAGGAGGTGGTACAGGGATAGAGGTGGGTGGTATTTGAGTAGTGGAGGTTATGGGGGAATGGAAATAGAGATAGAGATTGGAGGAGAAGATACTGGTGTAGTTGAAACAGGTACCTCAGGTGAAGGTGAACGAGGAGGAGTGTCACCTCGAATCGACTCCTCAGAGTCTGAGCTCTCATCCTCTGATTCACTAGAAGAAGAGGCAAGAATGAGTTTGCGCCTGGGCTGAGTTTCCCTCTTCTTAGATGCAGGTGATTGAGTTGCCTTTGAAGGTTTCCGCTTCTTTGGAGAAGGACCTTTCGCTCCTATGACAACTTTCTTGTCTTTCCCCTTCTCTGGTTTCTTTCCCCTGCGAGCAGGCCTGTCAGTGTCGTCGATTGATTGAATCATTTCTGGAGTGACCTCTCTGGGGCCTAAAAGAAGAAACTCCTTGTAGGTTTTGATAATGAGACTATCCCTTGGACCACACGCATACATTAACTCAAGGATGGATCCAACGAACTGAAATTTAGAAGTATCAGTTACAATAATCTTCGTTGTATGGAAAACTACGATTGACGAGAGTGGAGAATCAGCAACGACGGGGACATGATACTTGTTCAATGCCCACTTTGTGACCAGTGTCCAGAATCTGGCATAAGAAATCTCAGAATGGCGAGAAGTAGACGCAAGGCTTTGAATCAGCTGCTGCCATAAAACCGATCCATAGTCGAGATTGATGCCATGGTACAACCCATAGAGAATTGTCATAAACAATCGGCTAGCCCCATCAGAACCTGCACTTCGTTCTAATAATCCTTTGAACAACACAGTGAAGAAGCCATTCCACTGACGAGGAAGACATGATTTGTTGAACTTGGTAATAGTGGTTAGAATTTTGGTATATATCCCATGTTGTAAAAGATGGAGAACAGCTGTCCAACAGGAATTGACTCAGGGTTAACCCTTGACTCATCAGGCTCGAACCCTAGAAGCGAACAAAATTGATGTTTGGAGATGGAGGTTTTGGTATCAAGAATGTCGAAGAAGATGCGATCGACAGACTTGTCATAGTGGGCAGTCGAGAAGATCTGTGACAAGCACTCCATTGGAACGATTTCAGACTTGGTTAATGCTTGAACCAGTGGAGAGTGCTTAAGACACTCCACGATTGGGAATATGAAAGCGTCGTAGACATGTGGGGTGAGATCAATGATCAGGATTTGTTGAGGTCGGATAGGAAGAATGTGGGAGGTAGCGTGAATTGAAGAAGAATCCGCCATTGAAGAGTTGTTTTGGAGAAGATGAACAGTGGGGGATAATAATCGTTTCTTTCTCTCTGAATATTTGGTGCAGTAAAGAGGTAAAAGACTTTAGGGTTTACCCTTTATACCGTGGGTAGAAGAGAGAGAAGAATCCGCTCCCAAATCTTCTTGAAAATCGAAACGTTTCCTGAGGTGATTGACGCGTGACAGTTTAGCAACCCTTATGATTACGCATGAAAGAGAAAAAACTCTTCCGTTTCGCACGCGTTCCCATCAAATACCCTTTTGAATTCCTAAACCGATAAGCTTCCGGCTGAGTCAGCAGATTATCCTTAGCTGTCGCCAATAAATAAAACCGAACATGTGTAGAATTAACCACCACGTCCCGTTTAGAAGATAGCTTTAAATCCCGGAGCCAAAAAAAAATAGCTTGTAATGAAGGAAACCAGATTTTTGGAAAATCAAAAAGATTTTTGTGCATAGAGTGTCAAAGATAAAGAAATAAATCAACATATATGTGGGAATTTGTGATGTCAATAGAGACACAAAACAGTGGATCCCGGGCACGAATCTCTTCCTTTAAAGTCGAGAGAGACCTTAAAGTGTTTGTGTAGTTTCCCGTTGAATTACGATCAATCACTAGTTAAGAAGTGTTGAAAGGCATCTTTTAATAAGGCTTATTTGCGAGGATTTTGCTTCAGTTTAGAATTCCTGATCTTGACATAAGACAGAAATCGACTGAAGAACTTGTGAGACAAATGTGGTCTGTTGAACAAGTAGGTTTGGATAATATTTAAGTTACATGTTGAAAATACTTGGGGTGAAATCTCAAAAAAAATTAAAATTGGATTCTAAGGGAAGAAATGTTATGGTATGTAACAATTTCATAAGAATCACACAAAAAGAAAAATTAGAGATTTCATGGTACAACCACTTGGGTGAATTCGTTAATTCATGAGTGAAAACTAGAGCAAATTTAATTGTTCACCGTCAATGCATAGTAGGTATTGAATTGTGAGTTTCACTTAGCACATAGTGACACGAAGCTAAGATCATAAACACAGAGATTGTGTAACCATAAACCTCAGTGGTAATTTCTGAGATTCTCAAGGGTTACTTGTATGAAACGAATAGGATGGAGAAAAATATTTGAGATGGTGTAAGAAAAGCAAAGTACCTCGCTACAAAAACAGTGACGAAGCAGAAAACTCTTAACTCATATGAGAAAAGAGTAAGGTAGCTCATGATTAGAATAAAGGTATCAGCCTAATTGGGAAGACAAGGTTTGTATATACCAAGTCAGTAAGGCTTTATTCAAAATCAGTTGAGGCTTTGGACTAGATGCAGCAGCATGCTTCTAGAGACACTTAGTTATTAAAAAGTGTGAGAATAATACCTGCCCCATCGATAATCCATAAACGGTGAATGCAAACAGAAGTAGAGACAAAAAGAAAAAGAAAATGTTTTTGGAGTTTGTAATAACTTAGTAAAGAGAAAAATAAGACAAACCAAACAAAAAAAATTTTGAAACCGAACCCGAAATAGACCGAATGCTCGATTCATTTCGGTTCAAAAGAAATTTTGGAATAAAAAAATTTTGGAAAACAATTGTACAAAAGTTTACAACCAAAGAAACTACCTTTTTGAGATAAGCGAAAATAAGTGCAATGGGACCGAACCCAAGCGGTCGGTTCATTTCAGTAGCCATGTGAACCGAACCCGAAATAGACCGAACGTTCGGTTCATTTCGCTTCCAACTTTTAGTTTTGTGAAGGAGTTTTTGGTACTGACTCCGATTCCATCATACCTAGTCCTTGTAGAATTTTATTAAAACTTGCTTCAGGAAGGGCTTTGGTGAAGATGTCAGCCAGCTGATCAGTGGTTCGAATAAAGTGAATTTCTATGTTTCCGTCTTCCACATGATCCTTAATAAAGTGATACCTTAATGCAATATGTTTGGTCTTGGAATGTTGCACTGGGTTATGAAAGATCCGAATTGCACTTTCTGAGTCTTAATATAGTGGGATCTTTTTCATATCGAGTCCATAGTCCCATAGTTGGCTTTGGATCCAAATCACTTGAGATGTGCAGGAAGCGGTTGCAATGTACTCTGCTTCGGCTGTAGACAGAGAAACACATGTTTGTTTCTTAGATTGCCAGCTCACCAACTTCCCGCCGAGGAATTGACAGCCTCCTATAGTGCTTTTCGTGTCTAAACAACATCCTCCAAGGTCTGTATCTGAGTAGGCTTGATCAAAGAAACCGGAGTTTGAGGGATACCAAAGACCGAGAGAGGTGGTTCGCTTCAAATACCGGAGGATATTCTTCACTACCATCATATGTGGTTCATGAGGATTTGCTTGAAACCTGGCATAATAGCACACATAAAATATTATATCTGGCCTGCTAGCTGTGAGGTACATCAGGGAACCAATCATTTAGCGATATAGCGTTATGTCAACTGCCGGTTTTTCCAATGATGGTGTGAGCTTGGTCCCGAACGCCATAGGGACTTTGACTTTTGAATCTCCCATCATGCCGAACTTGGCAAGAAAAGTCTTGGTATATGCTTCCTGGTTGATAAAGATGCCTTCGGGTCCCTATCTAATATTTAAACTAAGGAAAAAGTTAATCAGACCCATTGAGCTCATTTCAAATTTTGTCTTCATCAACTTTCTGAATTCAGCTGTTAAGCTAGGATTCGTTGAGCCAAAGATGATATCACCGACATAGATATGAACTATCATAAGGTGGTTACCTTCCTTTTTATGAAAGAAGGTTGGGTCAACCGAACCTTGTTTGAATTTAGACATCTTTAAAAACTTAGTTAGTGTTTCATACCATGCCCTAGGTGCTTGTTTCAAACCGGAAACGGCCTTATCTAAGATGTAGCAGTGATTTGGATATTTTTCATTCACAAAACCAGGAGGTTGCTCTACGTACACCATTTCTTCAAGTTCCCCATTCAGAAAAGCACACTTCACATCCATCTGGTGGCCCTCAAAGTTCTTGTGTGCAGCATAGGCAAGAAATATTCGAACAGATTCTAGCCTTGCTACTGGAGCAAATGTCTCTTCGTAATCGATTCCTTCTTCCTGGCAGTATCCTTTTACCACTAGCCGAGCCTTATTCCGGATTACATTCCATTCCTTGTCCATTTTGTTCCTGAAAACCCATTTGAGACCGACAACCGAAGCATCTTTTGGTGTTGGAATGAGTGTCCAGACTTTATTTCTTTCAAACTCGTTGAGTTCATCTTGCATTGCCAGAACCCAATCAGAATGATCAAGGGCAATGTTGACGGTCTTCGGCTCAATTTTGGACATGAAAGAATTAAACATGCAGAACTCTACTTTGGAGAACAAAGCAGCCTGTTTCGCCTTCAGTTGTGAACGAGTTAGAACCTTCTCTGATACGTCACCCACTACTTGAGATAAAGGATGATCTCTGGTCCATTTGGTGAGAGGAGGATAATTTGGATCGTCAGACGGATCCAGTTCAGCATTCACCATTTCTTCTAATTCTAATTGAGTATCATCATTATAGAGCATGTCAGAATTCTCCCCCTCGACGGAAGATGAGTCATTTGGATTTGACCCAAAAATTCTTTCTTTAACCAGACTTTCGGCTATCACTGGACTTTCAGGTGTAGCTGGGCTTTCGGGTGCTACTGGACTTTCGGGTGCTACTGGACTTTCTGGTGGTACAAAGATGGGTTCTCCCCCTGAATATGTGAGTCCTGTAGTTTTGAAGAGAATTGATTCTCCCCCTCGACAGAAGTACCACTATAAGGAGGTTCATTTTGAATTGGTTCTCCTTCTCCCATACGATTGGCTGTATCTTCGATAATCTGCTTAAGATGATCGATTTTTTTGTTTGCTGCTTTGGCTTCCGAAAGAGTGGATTTCTCAGATTCATCAAATAAGACTACGAATTGGTCAAATAAAATGGTGATTGACGTTGTGACTTGACCTGTTTGAAAGAAAATCTCCCCAATTGCTTCTTCGGTAGACTTTTGCTTCTTGACGTAATTCTCATCGAACGTCACATAATAGGTTTCTTCAATTCGTTTAGAACGTTTATTCAAAACCCTATATGCCTTTGAAGTAAGAGAATATCCCAGAAAGATTCCTTCATCAGCTTTGACGTCAAACTTGTTGTGATGTTCATTGGAGTTGAAGATGAAGCACTTGGAACCGAACACGTGAAAGAAATTGACATTCGGCTTCCTGTTGTTAATAATCTCTTAAGGAGTGAGAGAGAAGCGCTTGTTGAGATAAGACTGATTCTGAGTAAAACATGCTGTAGCAATAGCGTCAGCCCAGAAATATAATGGAAGAGAAGCAAAACTTATCATGGTTCAGGCCGCGTCACACAGGGATCGGTTTCGCCTTTCGACAATTCCGTTTTGTTGAGGTGTATAGGGGGCTGAGAAATTATGACTGGTGCCTTTTTCTGTCAAGAAATCTTCAAATTCTTTGTTCTTGAATTCCAGTCCATTATCGCTCCTGATGTTTTGAACGACTTTCCTCAGTTGCACTTCAACTTGCTTGATAAACATCTTTAGCTTGGGAGTCGCCTCATATTTGTGCTTCAGAAAGAATACCCAAGTAAAACGTGAGAAGTCATCAACAATAACAAGAATATACTTGTTACCGCCAATGCTCTAGATTGATGATGGACCACACAAGTCAATGTGAAACAACTCAAGTGGTTCAACAACTTTGGTGTTTACGATGGTTGGGTGACTTTGACGACTTTGTTTTCCCATTTCACATGCAGCACATAAGTGTTCTCAATCGAACTTAAGCAATGGAAGACCCCGAACATGACCACCGGTGACAAGTTTGTTGATGTCTTTGAAGTTGAGATGTGAAAGCCTTCGGTGCCACAACCAACTTTCGTCTGAATGAGCTTCAGACAAAAGACATATGATTGGATTCCCTTTGATTGGTCTGAGATTTAGAGGGAACATTTCACCTTTTCGATCTGACTTGAGAATGATTTTGTTGGTTTTCTTCTCTATAATTTCTGAACCTTCGTCATCGAATGAGACTTTGAGGCCGGTACCTCCTACTAGTTGAGATACACTGATGAGATTACGCTGCAACCCTTCTACATACGCCACCTTCCTTATTGTGAAGTCTCCATTGGTTATCATCCCATAACCCTTTATTCTTCAATAAGAGTTGTTGTCGAACTTGACATTGCCACCATTTTGATGTGACCGAAACTCCCTTAACTCTTCCTTCCTTCCTGTCATGTGACGTGAGCAGCCACTGTCTGTGTACCATTTGTCGTCAAACTACTCGTCACTGGTAACCTACAAAAATTAAGCAGATTTAGGAACCCAAAGTTTCTTGGGTCCACATGAGCCTTTTACAGAAACAGGAATAGTAAGAGAAACATCAACGAGATATGTTCGTTTTATTAAGGTTGTTTCATCTTTCCTTTTAATAGTAAACACTTTGATTTTATTAGAATTAGATGCAGGTGTTTTGGATTCGTGTTCTGGTGTTTGGACTTTAGCCTGCTTTCGGTCTTCATTAGCTGAGGAAATCTTCCTTTTTCCTTTCAAATCCTTTGTCGATCTTGAAGTTGGTGTAGGAACAGAATTAGGCTTAGAAGAAGATTGAGAACAAGAAGAATTAGAATGAGAATCTTTCCTGACTTGAGGTTCGAAATTACTCTTTCGGTTGTGGTCATTTGAGGGACCGAACCTGGACCTTTGGTTGCCGTTTAATGATGAACCGAAGCTGGATTTTTGGGTGTTGTAGGTTGGCGGCCCGAAACTGGGTCTTTTATTGTAAAAGCTAGACGGGCTGAAATCTGGTCTTTGCCTGTTGTTGTTTGGCGGACCGAAACTAGCTTTTCGGTTGTTGCTGTTGCTTTCGGGACCGAACCTATCCTTTCGGTTCTGTTCTTCCTGTGGCCCAAAAGTCTTCCTGTGGTTCTTTTGAATTGGAGATTCGAAGTTCCTTTGACTCTTGTTTTCTTCTCCTTTTGACTTAGAATTTTTGTCAATGTGAGTGTAGTGAGGATTTTGAGAGCGCCAAAACTGCTTTTGTTCCGAGAGATTTTTCTTGTATCTCAAGTTTTTCTGCTGCTTTTGATTTTTCACCTGTTTCGGTTGTCTGTGGATATTTACCTTTTGTTTCAGCTTCTTAGCAACAGTTTCACTCTTCATCGAAGAGGTTTCGCTTGTTGAGGTGACTTCTTCCACTGGAATCTCTTTTGTGCCACTTGAACTTGGAGCGTCAAACTTGGCAGACTTATTCAGAGGTTCGGGCACATATCTACCTTTGGTCTTCCATGATGTTCGCTCCGACAGACCGACTGTTTCGTCTAAGTTGTCTATCGGTGCAGAAAAGAAAAACTCATCACAGCCATCTGCATTATCTTCGTTCACAATGGCAGTGACTTCGGCTGTCTGATGTTCGGTTACTCCTGTGACCTTATACACCTGATTGGGAGTTATTCTAACCTTCGGAAACACGACTGCGTTTTCTTTAAGGATTGGGGACTTAGTTTTGGACAAACGAGCGAACTCCACAGAATTTTCAGAAATCAGGTTTTTGTGGTTTTCAGGTTCGCTCCTGACGAACTCGGAACAATCAACTTCGTCCTCTACAGAAATTTCACTCATATCATCATCCTCATTAATTTAAGATGCATTTTTAACATCAATTTTATTCTCTGAACTCAAATTAGTATTCAATGAGTCAAATTTTTGTATGGTTTCCGCCCTGAGTTTCATCTTATCATTTTCATCCAAAAGATTTTTAAGCATGTCCTTATGGTCTTTGGACTTTATAAAGGATTCAATTTTGTCCAGACCATACATGTAAGTAGGATTGACATCATCAGAAGATACAACACTTTCACAGTTGTATGCTTCGGCATCAATTTCATCCTCCTTAAACTCAAGGAAGGGTAAAATCATGCGATGTATCTTCTGTCCTATTTCACAGTTTAAATGCAGTTGAGTAATGTTAGCATAAAGCCTTTTAGCAATCAAACAAAAAACATTCCTTTGTTTTAATAATTTGAGATTGTCTCTTTGCAAATAAATGTTTTCATCCCTAGACTTAATCAGCTCCAACTCTTTCTGCTCTATCCACATCCTTCGCTCATCACTCTTGGATGACACCCTGCTTATTTGGTCAGTTAGACTAGAATTCGAGACCCGTAACGACTATCTAGATTTGAAATTCTTGAATTCAAGTTATTTAATTCCTTTTCATATGATTTTTGTGGAATTTTAAATGAAATAAAAATAGATTGTACCTTCTTGATCAGTTCATCAAGTTCACTGATCTACACACTGAGAGGTTTCGATGTAAAGGATAAGTCCTCTCGCTCCTTAGCCTCTTCGTTTCCACCATCAGTGTTGTATCCCCTCATCTGAGATACATCGGTCACCATCAGACATCTTCCATCAGTTTCACCACTCTTTGCAACATAAGCCTTTCCATGAGAAGGCTTTCTCACTTCATCGTCTTCTGAGTCAGTCGACCACACCTGCACGCCACCGAACTCATCATCATCTACCGAACCCTGCACAATAAGAGCATTCATAGAGGGATTAGCAGCAACTTTCTTCCTCTTAATCTCCTCCAGTATTTTTAGGAGACTAGCTTCTTCATCCTTTTCTTCATCTTTCTCTGCCATCTTTTTCAGCACGCAATCTTTTCCACAGTAAAAGCAACTGACACCAGAGTCAGCTTCACCCTTCGCTTCCTTCTTGGATTCTTAAACCTTCGGCTCCTCTTTCACCTTTTCAGAGCTGTAGCTTCCCTGCCAATTACGATTTTTGTTGGTAGGGAACTTTTTCTTAATGAACCTTCTGGGATTTGACACCATCATAGCATAGTCTTCAACTTTCAAATCGTGATCTCCCAGATTTATATCCTCTTCGTCTTCTGCTGTACTCTTACCTTTGGATAGAAGCGCCAAAGATCCCAGATTAGAAACTATGCTTTTCTCTTGCAGCACTGTCTTTTCCTGGGATTTCAGAATCCCCACTAGTTTTGCCAGTGAGTACGATTCGAACTGCTAGTGTTCTTTAACCGTTGACACAACAGCTCTCCATTCGAATCTTAGGCCATTCATGAAAGTGACCTTCTATTCGATGAAATTCCTTTCAATATTATGTTTGATAATCTTGCTGAGAAGATGATTAAAGCGATCAAATGTCTACGTAACAACCTCTTCTGGCTTCTGCTTGAACTCTCCAAATTCAGAGAGAAGTAAAGTCTGAATTGAGTGCTCCGTATCTTCATTTGTAGAATACAACTCTCGCAGCCGATCCCAGATTTCCTTTGTTGTACTGCAAGAACTCACCAATCTAAACGTGTCGGATTGAAGAGCGAATCGAATTAGTCACAATGCCTTAATGTTGCATTGAAACTTCTCCTTTTCGTCCTGAGCAACGTCTTTCAACAAATCATTGTACTCCTTTTGAGTTTTAATGATTCTAGATGTTCCTGAATGAGCAAATGGGCCAGATATAGTAGCTTCCCATGTCAGATACCCATTATCTTCAGATCCAATGATGTAGTCTTCAAAGTGGTGCGTCCACACTTTGTAATCTTGAGTGTAGAGAATTGGAATCTTGGTTGTAGATCCTATACTGTTTGAGATGTTAATAGGATTAGATTGAGAATCGTCCATGCTTGATCGTTTAACCTGTTATAAGATCAGACTTTGTAATACGTAATATTACAGCAAGATGAATAATTAATGAGATACGTCAATTATGGAGTGACGGATCAATAAATATCAATGAATGCGGAATAAACCCTAATCACCTCTTTCACAGAAGAGATGTGTATGAATTACATAGTCTCCTGCTCTGATACCAATTGATGAGTTAAGAAACTCTTTGATCGTTTAGATCTTTAAACAGGTTAATCACAAAGGCATAAACAGAAATATCAACACAAGAGTGAATCAAAATGTGTCGAATGATTCAATAGATTCAAGCCTCAATAGAGCTCGACAAAGAACTTCCGTTGTAGAGGCTACTAGGCTTACAAACGATAAAACAAAAAAATTTCTATGGATGATCGACTCCAAATCTTACATACTAAGATGCATGCAAGCATCTATAAATACTAAACCCTAGAAATAACTCACGGATGGACAGGCCCAATCCGGATACAAAATTGGACTAAAGAACGAGCCCAAGACGCAACAAATAATGGACCCTACATCGCGAAACCCCTTACAACATTGCCCCAGAAAGGCATGGCCTTTGACTGGGGAGAGAAACAAGATAGAGCATTCCAAACCCTGAAACGAGCCTTATGCACCGCACCAATACTATCCCTCCCCAAGGGACAGAAGATTTCGTGGTATACTGCGATGCATCCAATCAGGGGCTCAATTGTGTTCTGATGCAACGAGGTAAGGTCATCTCCTACGCCTCAAGACAACTGAAGACACACGAGGTCAACTACACTACACACGATCTCGAACTAGGAGTGGTTGTGTTCGCCCTAAAGATCTGGAGACACTATGAGACAACCCGAAATTTATTCCGTCACTGTAACCCACTTTCGTTAATAAAATTTATTTTTATTAAAAATTTTCAGTTAACTTTTGGGTTAAGTAAATCAGTTAGGATTATTGTTATAATTTTGTATGTGTCGGAAAACAATAAAATCACACGAAAAACCCTCGATTCCTTCCGAAAGCCTCTAGTTCACGGCCAAGACAGGTTTACGGTCATAAACTCGGGTACGACCGTAAACTCCATTTGATGTGGGTGTTCGGTGCAACCCACCTCCTAGCCGTAAACTCACCCTATATAAGGGTTGATTGGCCTTCATTTCCACCTTTTCACACTCTAAGAAGCTTTCTCTCTCTACTCTCTCTCTCTCTCTCTTTACAAATTCGGGTTTTGATCAAGAAACACTCCTTCAAGCTTGACATAAGTAAGTTAACCCTTCCTACCTAGTTGTTTGCTTAGCATACTTGAAAATCCATGGACTAAACACCCCAAAAACCCCAAGAACATGGGTTTATGGTTTGGGAACCTCCCAAAACGGTAAACACCCCTAAAGGGGGTTTTGATGCCCCAAACTCCTTCCAATGCTTGGGTAATGAACTAGGAACTTGCAAGAATGATCTTAGAGCCTCAAAAAACGATATGAAAGAAGTAAACATGAGTTTACGGTTTTGGGAGATTCCCCAACCGTAAACTCATAAGAAGGGTCCATTTGGAGCCCTAGTCACTTCCTATGCCCTTTATTCGAGTCTATCAAAATTCCTTGAGTAGTTTAAGACCTTTGAGCACCCAAACCCACCATTCCCATGAGTTTACGGCCGTAAATTCATGGGGGATATGGTCCTTCAACCGTAA
Source organism: Lactuca sativa (assembly GCF_002870075.4). Taxonomy (NCBI): domain Eukaryota; kingdom Viridiplantae; phylum Streptophyta; class Magnoliopsida; order Asterales; family Asteraceae; genus Lactuca; species Lactuca sativa. The sequence goes on along the minus strand of NC_056623.2, from coordinate 129,692,906 downwards.
ACACCACTAAGGGCCACCATTTGAGGATTAAACTCCATAGTGAGGCCATAAACTCCTTGGATACAACCCGTATCACTCCTAGCACTTGAATCAAAGTGTTTTCACGCATTAGAGTGTCTTTACTTACTTAATTAGTGATTAAATAAATAATTAGATAGTTAAATGTATCATTACATGTTAAATAGGATCCGAGTGTGTGTTCAAGTCCTCACTTGACACCTAGCATCCTACCCGTCACTTCTATCCATTCCACTCACTGCAGGTGAGTTCATACCTCTACACTTTTTCGAGTTTTTCGTGTTTTCAGGGGGGAATACAAGCTAATCATAAAGGATTTCGTAACTTTAAAACTGATGTAATTACGACGATTTTCTATCAAACATTTAGATTTATTTGTCCCTTTTGTAATATGCGAAGCATAAGGGACGCTTTCTAAACATAATTACATAGTTTTTCAAAACAGATCAGGAACTTAACTAACCATTCAAACTATAATGCGTATAGTTTGGGATTTCATTACCTATCTTACGGATTCGAATCTCATGCAAAGTCAAAATATAAACTATGTCAAAATTAGTTTATCCGTTACCAACCTAGAGTATCTTGCTAAATAATTATTTTGTGTATAACTATTTAAAGTCTACATCATTACCAACGATTTCGAACTCGAGAACGACCGAACAAAATGTAAACTAATTAATACAGGATTGTGAGACTTCTCTTCGTTATACCCCTCGGGGTACCAATAAATTCTCTCCGGTAGTATAACCAGAGTCTCCTGGAGGGAGAGCATGAAATTTGTGAATAGATCTATTTGTTGGATTAGTGTCTAAGTCCATAAGTATTTTGGTATGTACTTGACCTGATGGTGCATCGTCCTTTTGGGTTGCCTTCACCAAAGCAACTTGATAGGATGAATTATGGAGAGAATGGATTAAATATGATTTATTAATATATTATGGGAATAATATATTAATGGAGAAATCATACTATTTAACTAATATTAGTCAAGAATTAATTGGTAATTAGTTTTGTGACTAAAAGAGATTAATTAAACTTAAGGGACTGGAATTGTAATTATAAGATAATTGCAATTTGGGCCATGGATTGCCTTAATATTAAGGAGTGGATGAGTTCTATGGGGAAGCCCATAAGAAATTGTCCAAGGCCTTAAGGAAAGGGATGTATGGGTTGCTTAGGGCTTAAGCATCCAATTTAGGGTTTCCTTGTTAGATAACCCTAATAGCCTCACCATATATAGAACCCTTAAGGCTAAAAACCATGGGGAACTTCTCTTCTAGGGTTAGAACACGTTTTGGGCAGCCTCCATCCTCTCTCCTCTTCATCCTCTTGCTTATGGTGTTTGTGAACCATTAGAGGAGTGACATTTGTGACTCTAAGCTTTCTAAAGTCTATACAAGGAGATTTGGGATTGTTATTACTACATAACAATTAAGGTAACATCTTAAACCTATTCTCATGATAATATGATTACTTGAATGCTAGAATTAGGGTTTATATTCTTGAATAAATTGCATGTACAATAGAGAAACCTAGATCCAAGCATTAGGGTTTGTATGAGCACATAGGATGTTCTTAGGACCAAAACCCATCACTATTCGGGACTGCCAATCCCGCACCTGAACTGCTAGCTACAGTTAGGCGGGCACGCCTGGGGTGACAAATTTTGTAATCGTACGACGCCTGAAGAACGTCAAGGAGGTCACGGGTGAAATTACTATGGTTATACGACTCACAATATGTATAAATAAATCTTGGTTTACGGGATTCTTATCTTCCATAGTTTTATTTTAAGTAATAAAACTACTATACTTGCTAGTGGTAAAAATGGTTTTCAAACAGAAAGTACTTATCATATAGAAACCAACAAACATGTTAGAAAAATATGGGATTTTCTGGGAAAAAATGCATACATATTTCATAACATGGTAACCATGATTTTCGAAACTAATTTCATAAAACTGAAGTATTTTCATAGATCCAGTGACCACTTTTCATTACAAAAATCATACTTATGAACTCACCAGCTTTATGTTGATATATTTTCAAACCGCTTGTATTCTCAGGTCCACATTAGACAGGTATGTCAGTCACATTTGGATAAGGCTGAGCATATAGAAGTCTCGTCTTTACTTTTGATTATACTATTGTATATAACTATGTTTTCAATCCTTTTAAACAAATGTAAATATTCTTATTGTAATGTAATGGTTGTGTTTACTATGCTTACTATGTACAATGGTTGTGATACTACGCATGACGTCTCCCGCCCTCGGACGTTTCCGCCGTTGTTTTACTGACGTTTCGGGGGTGTGACAGATTGGTATCAGATCCAGGTTTATAGTGAACTAAGTATACCGAACCTTACATGGTATACAACTATAAACACTAAGGGGCCGAAGTGCTCTGACCAAAAAGTATACTTTAAAATACAAGTATTTTGTAATAAGTATACAAGAATACCAATATATCAGAAACAGTAACCACGAGTAGAACAAAACAAAAGTAAATGGGTGTTGGGCATTGCGGTTAAACCTGGGCAGTTATGTAGTCATGTCTATGGTCAATATAGCCTGATAAACTAAATTCATTCGAGACATGGCCAACATGTGCTTGGGAGTGACTGTGGTGTACAGCAGGCCTAAAACTTACCAGATATTCATACAACAAGTCATCGTCACAACAAAATATAAAATACGATAGGAGTATTTTCTAGAGTCAAATTTGTTGTAAAGGTCCTCATCCAAGTGTTGCTTCTCATTCCCTTAGCGATAATTCTCTTGCCTTGGTAGTTTTTCCTATTTATTATCGCGTAGTAGAACATCCCATCTATCATAATGAGATATCTCTTGTTTCATATCTCTTGATTCAATCCTGAGGACTTACCTTCCTCTCTTTCCTGATCATTTTCGATCAAGATGCCTCCAAGGAAAAAACCCAGCTCAAAGAACAACGATCCTCGGCCACCACCTCCTCAGTTCGATCCTGTCATGTTTCAGGCAGCTGTTACTGCCGCCGTGGCTGCCGCAATGTCACAGATGAACCCTGGTGGCTCTGGCGGGCCAGGAGGTGGTACCCACCCTCAGAATCAAGAAGGTGGTCAGGGACACCAGAAGGAGTGTTCCTATAAATATTTCATGAATGCGAAACCCACATCTTTTGATGGTACTGGAGGAGTTATTGCCCTGAATTGATGGTTCGAGAAGATCGAGTCTATCTTCGAAATTTGTTCTTGTTCGAAAGCCAACAAGGTGAAATTCATCGCCTACACTTTCACCGACAAAGCATTGACTTGGTGGAATGGCCGAGTCAAATCCTTAACCCTACCAGTAGCAAATGTTATGGGTTGGGTGAGCTTGAAAGAGCTCATGCTTGCTGAATACTGCCCACAGTGCAAAATGCAAAAACTGGAGCACGAACTCTGGAACCTAAAGATGAGGGGTTCAGATATTACTGCCTACACTTCTAGGTTTGAAGACCTAGCACTCCTTTGCCCGGGAATGGTCACTCTGGAAAGCGAGAAGATAGAGAGATACAATCGGGGATTGACGCCCCCAACCCAGGGGAATGTCTAGCCTGCTATGCCAAACACTTTTGATAGCGCCAAGTGCCTGGCGCAGACCCTCATAGATCACATGGTCGATCTGGATAAAGTAACAACCACTTCTGAACCGGCAAAGGAGAGTGGTGAGAGTAAAAAGAAATTTTGGAAAAGGAGAAAGGTTTAGAGTTCGCAAGGATCCTTCAAGAAGCAACAAATTGTGGCAGTCCACCATGCTACTACTCCTGTCGCTGCTCCTACCACTCAAGCACCTACCAGTGGATATACTGGTACCCTCCCTTGATGCAGCAAGTGCAGTTACCATCATCGTATCCCCGGCCATGTCTTGAAATGCTCTGCAAAAACTATGGCAAGAAGGGTCACATTAGTCAAATATGCAGAACACCAGCCCAACCAACCAATCAAGCATCCGAAGCAGGTGTCAGTCAAGCCTGTTACTGTTGTGGTGAGGTCGGGCATTATAAGAGAAATTTCCCCAAAGCAACAACGACTAGCAACACCGGGAGAGTTCTAACAATAGGGCAAGAGGAGGTAGTCGTTGATCCCACCGTTGTCACGGGTACGTTCCTTCTCGACAACTCTTATGCATGCATCCTTTTCGATTCTGGTGCGGAAAGAAGTTTTGTTAGTCATTCATTCAAACATCTTCTTAAACACAATACCAACCGCTAACCGAAACATTTATCGTCGAGTTGTCTAACGGTGAGAAAGAGAACGCTAATCATATATTCATAGGCTGCACCCTTACCCTCAACGACCATTCTTTTCCCATCGACCTCATGCTGGTCTCTATAAAAAGCTTCGATGTTATCATTGGCATGGATTGGTTGAGCCCCAATCATGCTAATATCCTTTGTTACAAAAAGCTATCCGTCTCAATCTCCCCTCTAGCCAAACCCTCATGGCCTATGGTGATAAACCTAGTTTCAAACTTCGCATCATCTCATGCATCCATTCCCAAAAACTTCTATGGAAGGAGTGCAATGCATTTCTAGCTCATGTGATTAATGAGAAACAGGAAGTTAAAGACCTCGAGAGCGTTCCCGTAGTCTGCAATTTTCCTGATGTCTTTCCCGAAGAGCTCATGGGAATTCCTCCCGAACGCCAAGTTGAGTTCCACATCGACCTAATCCCCGGAGCTAATCCTGTAGCCAAGTACCCATATCGTTTAACACCAGCAAAAATGCAAGAGTTATCCAGCCAGCTCAATGAGCTACTCAACAAAGGATTCATCAGACCGAGTTCCTCACCCTGGGGAGCCCCGGTGTTATTCGTGAAGAAGAAAGATGGATCCTTTCGGATGTGTATAGACTACCGTGAATTGAACAAGCTGACCGTCAAAAACTATTATCCTCTTCCTCGAATAGATGACATTTTCGATCAACTTTAGGGAGCCAGTTACTTCTCAAAAATAGACCTTAGATCAGGGTACCACCAGCTACGAGTTCATGAGAGTGATGTTTCCAAAACAACATTCACGACTCGATATGGTCACTACGAGTTTGTAGTGATGCCCTTTGGTTTAACCAACGCACTGGCAGTTTTCATGGATCTGTTGAACCGAGTGTGTCATTCATTTTTGGACAAGTTATTTATCGTGTTCATTGACGATATACTTGTTTATTCCAGAAGCGAGGAAGATCACAAACAACACTTGAAATTAGTACTTGAAACACTTAGATCGGAGAAGTTGTACGCAAAATTCTCCAAGCGCGAATTCTGGGTTCGGAAGGTAACCTTCTTAGGTCACGTGGTAAGTAAGGAGGGAATACATGTGGACCCTTCCAAAATCAAGGCGATAGAGATTTGGTCGCCACCAAAGACACCCATAGAAATCCGTCAATTCTTGAGTCTTGCTGGCTATTATCGTAGATTCATCCATAATTTTTCCAGAATTGCCACACCCCTAATTACTCTGACTCAGAAAGCCGTACCCTTTTGTTGGAGTGAAAAGCAAGAAGCTGCGTTCCAAATCTTGAAGCAGGATCTATGTAGCACACCAATCCTATCCTTGCCCGAAGGGACAGAGGACTTTGTTGTTAACTGCGATGCATTCAACCAGGGCTTAGGATGTGTGCTCATGCAGCGAGGAAAAGTTATTGCTTATGCCTCACGAAAGCTAAAAGCACACGAAGTCAATTACACCACTCATGAATTAGAGTTGGGAGCAGTGGTCTTTGCATTGAAGATCTGGAGACATTACCTCTACGGGACCAAGTGCACGATCTTCACTGACCATAAAAGCCTACAACACATCTTCGATCAGAAAGACTTAAACATGAGAAAACGGCAATGGGTAGAGCTGCTCAGTGACTATGAGTGCAAAATCCGCTACCATCCCGCCAAGGCCAATGTGGTGGTAGATGCCCTTAGCCGAAAGTAAAGCTCAGGCAGCAAGGCGAACACACTGACAATGACCATCCATTCCCACTTATCCGTGCAAATCTGAGGGGCTCAGTTGGAAGCCCTAAAACCAGAGAACATGTTGAATGAAGCCTTGAGGGGAATGGATAAGAATCTTAAGATCAGAGGAGACAGAGTCCATTGTTTCATGGATCGGACCTGGATCCCAAAGTTCGGAGGTTTTAAGGAGGTTGTCATGAAAGAAGCTTACATGACAAGATACTCCGTGCACCCAGGTTCGGATAAGATGTACCTGGATCTCAAGAAACTATATTGGTAGCCAAACATGAAAGCCGAAATCACTACCTTCGTAGGCAAGTGTCTGACTTGCGCCAAGGTGAAGGTCAAATATCAGAAACCCTTAGGTCTGCTCCAGCAGCCTGAGATATTTGATTGGAAGTGGGAGATGATTTCTATGGATTTCATTACCAAATTACCCAAAACTTCGAGTGGGTACGATACCATTTGGGTAATTGTCGACCGATTGACAAAATCCTCCCACTTCCTACCGATTAAAGAAATGTTCATAATGGAAAGACTCACACGAATCTACATTCAAGAGATAGTCCGACTACATGGTGTGCCTGTGTCTATTATCTCCGATCGAGATAGTAGGTTTACCTCGAGATTTTGGAAATCCCTACAGAAGGCTCTTGGAACTCAGCTAGACATGAGCACCACTTGTCAGCCTCAGACAGATGGGTAGAGTGAGAGAACCATCCAGAGCTTGGAAGACATGTTAAGAGTGTGTGTCATCGATTTTGGCAAGTCGTGGGACACTTATTTACCCTTGGTTGAGTTCTCTTATAACGACAGTTACCACACCAGTATCAAGGTTGCGCCGTTCGAAGCACTCTATGGTCGCAAGTGCAGATCCCCTCTGTGTTGGGCCGAGGTGGGGGACACGTAGCTAGCCATGGGATGAGTCTCCGACAGTACTCTCACTGGCTCTGAAATCATCTGCGAAACTACTGAAAATATCATCCAAATCCAAGAATGATTGAAGGCCTCTAGAGACAGACAAAAGCGCTACGCTGATAAACGACGAAAACCCTTGGAATTCCAGGTTGGAGATCGTGTCCTGTTGAAGGTCTCGCCCTGGAAAGGCATGATACGCTTTGGAAAGCACGGAAAATTGAACCCAAGGTACATCGGACCTTTTGATATCCACGCTAGGATCGGTCCAGTAGCATACAAACTCCGACTACCTCAAGAGCTAAGCAACATCCGCCCTGTCTTCCACATTTCCAATCTTAAGAAGTGCTTGTCCGGCGAGACTCTTATAGTCCCTTTTGATGAAATTGAAATCAACGAAAATCTGAACTTCGTGGAAGAACCAATCGAAATCATGGATTGGGAGATCAAACGTACGAAACAAAGCCACATCCCGATAGTGAAGGTTCGCTGGAATGCCAAGCGGGGACCTGAATTCACTTGGGAGCGCGAAGATTCAATGAAACAGAAATATCCGCATCTCTTTCCAAATCCATGATTTGTATCTTAATTCCAAATTTCGGGATGAAATTTCCTTTAATGGGGGGATGATGTGACAACCCGAAATTTATTCCGTCACTGTAACCCACTTCCGTTAATAAAATTTATTTTTATTAAAAAATTTCAGTTAACTTTTGGGTTAAGTAAATCAGTTAGGATTATTGTTGTAATTTCGTATGTGTCGGCAAACAATAAAATCACGCGAAAAAGCCCTTGATTCCTTTGGAAAGCCTCTAGTTCACGGCCAAGAAGGGTTTACGGCCATAAACTCGGGTACGACCGTAAACTCCGTTTGATGTCGGTGCTAGGTGGACCCCACCTCCTGGCCGTAAACTCACCCTATATAAGGGTTGAGTGGCCTTCATTTCCACCTTTTCACACTCTATGAAGCTTTCTCTCTCTACTCTCTCTCTCTCTCTCTCTCTCTCTCTATAAATTCGGGTTTTGATCAAGAAACACTCCTTCAAACTTCACATAAGTAAGTAAACCCTTCCTAGCTAGTTGTGTGCTTAGCATACTTGCAAATCCATGGACTAAAAACCCCAAAAACCCCAAGAACATGGGTTTATGGTCTGGGAACCTCCCAAAACTGTAAACACCCCTAAAGGGGGTTTTGATGCCCCAAACTCCTTTCAATGCTTGGTTAATGAACTAGGAACTTGCATGAATGATCTAAGAGCCCCAAAACACGAAATGAAAGGAGTAAACATGAGTGTGAGTTTACGGTTGGGGAATCTCCCAAAACCGTAGACACCTTCTAAAGGGTGTTAAAATGCCCTTAACACCTTCTATGGCTTGTATAAGTGGCTAGAACTTTGGATGCTTAACCTAGATGCACCAAAACACAAAAGAAAGAGGCAAACATGAGTTTACGACCGCAAACTCATGTTTTTACGACCGTAAACTCCCCAAGGAGTGACTCAAAAACCGTAAACTCCAAAGAAGGGTCCATTTGAAGCCCTAGTCACTTCCTATGACCTTGATTCGAGTCTAGAAAGATTCATTGAGTAGTTTAAGACCTATGAGCACCCAAACCCACCATTCCCATGAGTTTACGGCTGTAAACTCATGGGGGATATGGTCCTTCAAGTGTAAACTCCCCTAAGGGCCACCATTTAAGGAGTAAAGTCCATAGTGAGGTCATACACTCCTTGGATGCAACCCGTATCACTCCTAGCACTTGAATCAAAGTGTTTTCACGCATTAGAGTGTCTTTACTTACTTAATTAGAGATTAAATAACTAATTAGATACTTAAATGTATCATTACATGTTAAATAGGATCCGAGTGTGTGTTCAAGTCCTCACTTGACACCTAGCATCCTACCCGGCACTTCCATCCATTCCACTCACTGCAGGTGAGTTCATACCTCTACACTTTTCTAAGTTTTTCATGCTTTCAAGGGGGGGGGGAATACAAGCTAATCATAAAGGATTTCGTAACCTAAAAAAATGATGTAATTACGGCGATTTTCTATCAAACATTTAGATTTATTTGTCCCTTTTGTAATATGCGAAGCATAAGGGACGCTTTCTAAACATAATTACATAGTTTTTCAAAACAGATCAGGAACTTAACTAACCATTCAAACTATAATGCGTATAGTTTGGGATTTCATTACCTATCTTACGGATTCGAATCTCATGCAAAGTCAAAATATAAACTATGTCAAAATTAGTTTATCCGTTACCAACCTAGAGTATCTTGCTAAATAATTATTTTGTGTATAACTATTTAAACTCTACATCATTACCAATGATTTCGAACTCGAGAATGACCGAAAAAAACGTAAACTAATTAATACAAGATTGTGAGACTTCTCTTCGTTATACCTCTCGGGGTACCAATAAATCCTATGCGGTAGTATAACCAGAGTCTCCTAGAGGGAGAGCGTGAAATTTTTGAATAGATCTATTCAGGACTAACAATCCCGCACCTGAACTGCTAGCTACAGTTAGGCGGGCACGCATTGGGTGACAAATTTTGTAATCATACGACGCTTCAAGAACGTCAGGGAGATCACAGGTCAAATTAGTATGGTTATATGACTCACAATATGTATAAATAAATCTAGGTTTACGGGATTCTTATCTTCCATAGTTTTATTTTAAGTAATAAAACTACTATACTTTCTTTTGGTAACCAGGGTTTTCAAATAGAAAGTACTTATCATATAGAAACCAACAAACATGTTAGAAAATATGGGATTTTCTGGGAAAACATGCATACGTATTTCATAACTTGGTAACCATGGTTTTCGAAAGTAATTTCATAAAGCTGAAGTATTTTCACAAATTCAGTGACCGATTTTCATTTCAAAAATCATACTTATGAACTCACCAGCTTTATGCTGATATATTTTCAAACCGCTTGTATTCTCAGGTCCACGTTAGACATGTATCTCACTCACTTTTGGAGAAGGCGGAGCATATAGAAGTCTCGTCTTTACTTTTGATTATACTAATGTATATAACTATGTTTTCAATGCTTTTAAACAAATGTAAATATTCTTATTGTAATGTAATGGTTGTGTTTACTGTGCTTACTATCTAAAATGGTTGTGATACTACGCATGACGTCTCCCGCCCCCGGACGTTTCCGCCGTTGTTTTCCTGACGGTTTAAGGGTGTGACACACTACCTATACGATACGAAGAGCACGATATACATCGACCACAACAGCCTCCAACACATATTCAAGCAGATGGAGCTCAATATGAGACAACGACGGTGGGTCGAGCTACTCAATGACTACGAATGCGAAATTTGTTATCATCCCGGTAAAGCCAATGTAGTGGCTGATGCCCTAAGCCAGAAAGAATATTCTGGTCGAAGAGTCAAGTCATTAGTAATGACTATCCATTCGCATCTACCCGCACAGATTTAAGAGGCTCAGCCCGAAGCCTTGAAACCTGAAAATGTGGCGGGAAAATCCCTGCGAGGAATGGATAAGAACATGGAAGTCAAGGGTGACGGAGCCTTATATCTCATGGACCGAATCTGGACACCGCGACACGGTGGCTTTAGAGACTTGATCATGAAAGAAGCCCACAACACTCGATACTCTGTTCACCCAGGTTCGGACAAGATGTATTTGGATCTTAAAAAGTCATACTGGTGGCCTATCATGAAAGCAGAGTTTGCTACTTTCGTGAGTAAATGCCTTACTTTCGCCAAGGTCAAGGTCGAATAGCAGAAACCATCAGGTCTACTACAGCAACTGGAGATACCTGAATGGAAGTGGGAGCGGATCACTATGGATTTCATAACCAAGCTACCCAAGACAACAGGTAGACTTGATACCATATGGGTCATCATCGACAGATTGACCAAGTACGCACACTTCCTGCGCATCAAGGAAACAGGAAAGATGGAGAAACTCACAACAACATACATCAGGGAGATCGTACGACTGCATGGTGTTCCTATATCTATTATCTCCGATAGAGATAGCAGATTCACTTCGAGGTTCTGGCAGTCATTACAAAGCTCCTTAGGAACGAGACTGGACATGAGTATAGCCTACCATCCGCAGACCGATGGACAAAGTGAGAGAACTATCCAAACTTTGGAAGATATGCTGCGAGCCTGTGTGATCGACTTTGGTAAAGCATGGGATACCCACTCACCTGCAGCTCCATTCGAAGCCCTCTATGACCAAAAGTGCAGGTCCCCTCTGTTTTGGGCTGAGGTCGGTGACCAACAGTTGGCTAAAGGACGAGTTCCTGACAGCGCTCTCACGGGTCCGGAGATCATTAAAGAAACGACCGACAAGATCGTGCAGATTCATGAACGATTGAAAGCCGCTAGAAATCGACAGAAAACCTACGCAGACAAACGGAGAAACCCCTTGGAGTTCCAGGTGGGAGACCGAGTCCTTTTGAAAGTCTCACCCTAGAAAGGCACGATACACTTTGGAAAGCGTGGAAAGTTGAATCTAAGATACATAGGGCCTTTCGAGATTCTCACTAGAATCGGCCCCATAGCTTACAAACTCAATCTACCCCGCTAGCTCAGTAACATACATCCTACCTTCCGCGTATCGAACCAGAAAAAGTGCCTATCCGACGAGAGCCTCAACTTCGTGTAAGAACCTATGGAGATTACGGACCGAGAGGTCAAACGAACGAAACTAATTTGCATCCCAATTGTGAACGTTCACTGGAACGCCAAGCAAGGACCGGAGTCCACTTAGGAACACGAGGATCAGATGAAACTTAAATATCCTCACCTTTTTGCTTAGTTAATGTTTAATAACCTAGTTGTTTGAAGTTGAATTTCGGGATGAAATTCCCTCTAACGGGGGGATGATGTGACAACCCGAAATTTTCATTTATATAATTTGCACATCCAAACACTTCAAATATTAGTCAAAAATATTTTATTACATTTTTGGCCGGATTTAAGTCCATTTGGTGTTTTATTTTTATTTTCGTGAAACGATTAAATAAAAATAAGTGTCGTTGTTAGTAAAGTGTACCCGGGAAAAACAACCCAACACCTTAGCTAGGTGTTTATGGCCAAACATGGGGTGTTTGGGCCGTAAACACCATCTCCCCAAGACTCATGCATATAGCATGAGTTTACTCCTCTTGCCGTCATTTCTACACTTCCCACTCAAGAACACCAAGCTTTTCTCTCAAGTATCATAAATTCATCCTTCCAAATCCGCCAAAATGTAAGTGTTTCCTCCCTAAATTCATTCATACAACACTCAATCTACTGTTTATATATCATTTTATCCATGGATTATAATTTTTACTTAGATCTTCAAGCATCTTCAAAACACCAAGAACACCCTCGTGTTTTTTGGGTCCTAAAACCCTCTTACAAGCTTCATATAAGTAAGTATACTCCTCCTAACTAGTTATCTTATTAGTATGATTGAAAATTTCTGGAATAAACCCCAAGAACATGGGTTTACGGTTTGGGAATCTCCTAAAACCGTAAACACCCCAAAAAGGGATTTTGGTGCCCCAAACTCCTTCCAATGCTTGGTTAATGAACTAGGGACATGCATCAATGATCGAAGAACCCCAAAACACGAAATGAATGGAGTAACCATGAGTTTATTGTCATAAACTCATGGTTTTAAGGTAGTAAACTCCGTAAAAGTGGTCCAAGGTCCGTAAACTCCAAAAAGTGTGCATTTCAAGCCCTAACCACTTCCTAAGCCCTTGAATCAACCCTAGAACCTTTCTTTGTGAAGCATGAAGCCTTAAAGCACACAAACACACCATTCCCATGACTTTAAGGCCGTAAACTCATGGGTTAAATGGTTCAAAAACCATAAACACCCCTTAGGGATACCATTTGAGGAGTAAACTCCAAAGTGAGGCTATACTCTCCTTAGATGTAAACCTTAACACTCGTAACACTTGAAAAAATGTGTTTTCATGCATAAGAGTGTCTTTAATTACTTAATTAGTGATTAAATACCTAATTGGTAATAATTATGTATCACTAAATGTTACATAGGATCCGCGTATGTGTTCAAGTCCTCATTTGACACCTAGCATCCTACCCGACAATTCCATCCACTCCACTCACTGCAGGTGAGTTCATACCCCTTAATTGACCTTTTAAATGTTTTTAAGTGCTTTTATGGGGGGAATACAAGTTGCATCCATCAAATCATAGTATCAATCAAATACGATTTATGACTTGCAACCAGAAAGGATTTTCTATACTTTTAACTGCTTTGCCAACAAAACTGCATTAAATGTTTATCAAACTCATTTTTCATGTTAAACTGTTATAAAAACTATTTCCAAACTCCTTTAGCTTCTTTTACTTCTAAACCATATCTACACCAATATATTTATATAAGTAACACTTGAAGGACCTAGGACTGATGGCTCACCTTACTTCCTGTTCTTGTTTGATTGTGGACTTAGGGTATATTGTTATCTGTCCGACTGTCGTTGAATTCTTAATTATATATTGTATATATTTGTGTTGGATATAAAAGCCTTAACTTCACTTCAATACCTTTGTGTATCAAAGGCATGCAACCAACATTATATTTAAATATAATAGGTATAGTTAAGGATTACCACTCATTACTATTATTACCATGGCACTTATATAGTTAGTACTGTTATGAGTCTATACACATTAAATACAATACAAAGAGAATACCATATACTATACAAGAGAACATTCAATACATTATACCAAGAAGTACATTATACTATAATACAAGAGAATATACTAAAACAGAATGTGACATACTATTCCTCGATACGACACTTCACTGTGCCATCACTGTGTAACTAGAGTCTCCTGGAGGGAGAGCGGGTATTATATGTATAGATCTATATGGAACAGACACTCCCACATCCTGACTGCTAGCTACAGTCTGAGCCGACTAGGCCCAGGGGTGATTAAATGTCACCATACTATGTGTGACCTGGAGGGTCATCAGTTGTTCGATCGTCAATCAGTATGGTTACATGCGAGTTCACATTCAAACCTTTAATTAACACATTAAGAATTAAAGGAAAAACAGACTCCCCGAGGTGTATTGTACATTTAATACTACCTGGAGTCTGCACTTTTATTACATTTAGCCGGTCGTGACACTACTGGGGTAAAACATTATTTTTCCCATTTACTTTACTTGAATGGAGTCTAAAACAATATTTTTACAACTGATAGTCGCATTGGGAAAAAATTTATACATTCAAAGGATCAAACCTACGAATAATCAAGTCTTGGTAGAAGACTACTTTTACTAGAAAATATAGGCTTTTCTAGGGATTTATGCTATTTTCAATCTTGATAACAGCTTTTATATTACATGATTGTAAACACTTTTATACAAGCAATGACACTAAATACTTATGAACTCACCAGCTTTATGCTGATACTCGTTTTTAAAATAACTTGTATTCTCAGGTCATCCGTAGACAGGTACAGATGCAACTTTTGAGAAGATGGAACTCATACAAGACTCATCTTTATTTTGATTATACTTTTGGTGTCTAACAAGCTGTACAGAACACGCTTGTATTATAATTATTATATTAATGCAATGGATGTTGTTTCTTATTTTTACTATTATGCATTGTTATGATACTGTACATGACGTCCTCCACCCCAGAACGTATTCCGCTGTTCTCGGTTTTGGGGTGTGACACCAGTTACGAGTGCTAGAGGAGGATGTCCCCAAGACAACCTTCCGAACTTGTTATGGACACTACGAGTTTGTAGTGATGACGTTTGGATTGACCAGCGCACCAGTTGTAGTCATGGATCTAATGAATAGGGTGTGTCATCCTTACTTGGATCAGTTTGTCATCGTCTTCATCTATGACATACTTATCTACTCTCGTAGTACAGAGGAGCATAGTCAACACCTACGGAGAGTCTTAGAAACATTACGATCGGAGAAGCTCTATGCGAAGTTCTCTAAGTGCGAGTTTTGGATTCGAAGAGTCGAGTTCTTGGGCCACGTTGTTAGCAAAGAGGGAAATTACGTGGACCCTTCCAAAATCATGGCCATTGAGAACTGGTCAGCACTGAAGACACCTACAAAAATTTGTCAATTTCTAGGTCTCACTGGCTACTATCGCAGGTTCATACAGAACTTCTCTAGCATCGCGAGACCGCTTACCTCATTGACCCAGAAAGGTGTGGCCTTTGACTGGGAAGAGAAACAAGATAAAGTGTTCCAAACATTGAAACAAGCCTTGCGCACCGCAAAGATATTATCCTTCCTAAAAGGGATAGAATGTTTCGTCATGTATTACGAAGCAATCCAACCAAAGTAATAGTTGTGTTCTTAAGCAAAGAGGAAAGGTCATTACCTACGCCTCACTCCAGCTTAAGACACATGAAGTCTTTTACATTGCACCGAATCTTGGGTTAAGAACAGTAGTGTTTGCTCAGAAGATCGAAAGATGCTACATGTAAGGTACAGAATGCACCATCTCTGCAAACCACAAAAACATTCAACAAACATTTCACCAAGAAGAGTTATCATCCCAGTTAAGTCAAATGAAGAAGCGAAGCCGTATCCTGATAGTGAAAGGTTCGCTAGAATGCCAAGTGAGGACCTGAATTCACTTGCGAGCATGAGGATCAGATGAAACTGAAACCTCTATCTTTAGCGTGGTTATCAATTCTTGCTTAAACTCTAATTTCGGGACGAAATTCTCTCTAACGGGGGGATAATATGACCACCCGAAATTTCTATCTTGTACAGTTGCTCAACTCAATCACAGTCAAACTTATTTCTGCTAACTTTTAGCACTGTTTAGAGTCTGTTTGGGTGTTCTAATCATAATGCGTTGAAGAATCAAGCCTTAAACTCATGCTATATACATGAGTTTACATCGTTTTTCTCATCATATCTTTCCTTTCAAGTTCAAGAACTCCCATTCTCTCTCAAGTATCATCAAGTTCTTCATCTTGATCTTCCAAAAATGTAGAATTCTTTCCTATGATTTGTTGTTACAACACTTTATCTAGTAAGGATCATTGATTTCATCCATGAAATCACTCCATTTTGATAGATCTTCAAGTGTTCTACATTTCACCAAGAACACACAGTAGTGTTTTTGGTCTTTAATCACCCTATCAAGCTTCTATATTGTAAGTACTCTTGCGTTAGCTTGTTATATTCTTGAATCACTTAGTTTACACCTTGAAAACATCAAGAAATCAAGAACAAAAGGTGTTTATGGCCAAGGCAATCTCCTTTGGCCGTAAACCCTAATTAAGGGTGCAAATGAGCCCTAATCTCTTCCTAAGGCTTGGACTTGAGTCTAGAGCACTTCATTGTAACTTGTAAGACTTTAAAACACAAATAGTACAAAATACCATGAGTTTACGGCCATAAACTCTTTGGGCTGTAAACTCATGGCTGTGAACTCCCATGATCATGCCATTTCGGCTGTAAACTCCTATGTGAGGCCATACTTCCCTTATATTCAACCCCATGTGGTGTAACACATCATTACAAGTGTTTCCTAGTCCCTAAGGTTGTTCCATTTCATGATTAGTGGTTATAAAAACTAATTATACACATATATGTGTCATTATATGCTTACTAGGATCCGTGTGTTTGTTTGTGTGCTCAAGCCTTCACTTGACACTTAGCATCATTACTGATCTTACAGTGGCATCACTCACTACAGGTGAGCTCATACCCCTTAATCTACCTTTTAAATGATTTTAAATGTCTTTATTGGGTAGGGGGATACAAGTAGAAAACATGTTAGTTATATAATCAATCACATGTGATTTATAACTGTGTTTCAAACAAAGGATTTCTTATACTTCAAACTGTATTTCGAACAAAGGATTTCTTATACTTCAAACTGTGTTTCAAACAAAGGATTTCTTATACTTTAACTGTATTTCAAACCAAGGATTTCATATACTTCAAACTATGTTTCAAACAAAGGATTTCCTATACTTTAACTGTATTTCAAACCAAGGATTTCTTATACTTTAAATTGTCTTATCAAACAAATTGCTTTTAAATCATTTTAGAAATTCACATCAAGTCATCAATATTTATTATTAAACCCTTCAATTTTTTTATAAAATTTCTTTTAAAGTTATATATATTGTCAAATGCATGTCTATATATATGTTGTTATATAAGTAATGCTTAAACGACTTAGGACTGATAACTCGCTTTATTTCCTTTTCCTTGTTTAGTTTTGGCCTGAGAGTATCGGTTATTTATCCGAGTGTTATTTAAATATTAGATATATATTATGTATACATATGTAGATATAAAAGTACTATCAATTAGTTCAGTGCCTTTGGGTAGCAAAGGTATACTTTCATTCATTCAAACTACAGAAATTACTAGTAAAGTATTATAGGTATAGTTTATGAGAATACTACCATATACAAGTACATTAAGCGAATACTATCATATACAAGTACATTAAGAGAATACTATCATATACAAGTACATACAGAGAATACTATACATAGAATACTATTACTATAACCAGTACACTATAACAAAGAATACTAGACAGAGAATACTATACAAAGGATACTATGTAGGGAATTTACTAGTTACTATTTCTAGAACATTGAAACTTACATAAATCAGTACTTATAAGAGTCAGATAATACAATCATAACTGCAGGAAGAACATACTAAGATACTATGATAAAGAGAACACACAATAAAGAGAAACAGGGAGGAAGATACAATACACGATAACATAATGAACATACTAAGATGCTATAGAATAGAATAACTACAGGATCTAACTATACCAATTATCACTAACGCATTTTTCTAAACAAAAGGTGCTAATAAATTGGGTATACATGATCATATTACTTTAATATGGATTACACGGCCGAGAAATTTGTTTGCGGAAAATGTGTTTGGTTCCCAAAATCTTTTGACAGGGAGAGCGTTTAGTATGTGAAATAGCCTTCACATTATGACCTTAATAAAACAAACATGTTTTTAAGGAAATCAGTACTGCAGGTTGCCAATTCAAAATACCCCTGAGTACTTACTATTCCCATTACTTTCATATTGTGACAGTTCCACTTGAAAGTTAATGAAAACTATTTTCGAGTTAAGATAGTTATAAAGTATGGAAAAACATCCACTTTACAGAGAAACAAACATACAAAACAGTCAGGTCATAGTTGAAGACTAATTTTTATACTAGTAGGAAATATAGGATTTTCTAGGAGTTTTCAAACATTTACAAACATCTACTAGGAACATTTACAAACATTTTCAGTAAACTTATACAAACACTTTCTGTAAACTTATACAAACATTGACACTAAATACTTATGAACTCAGCAGCTTTAATGCTGATAAACTCTTTCAAAATAACTTGTATTCTCAGGTCATCAGTAGACAGGTACAGTCGACCAGGTTTTGAGAAGACGAAGCATGTTCAAGACTCGTCTTTTATTTTGATTACTTGTTTCGATTTCTTATTACTATGAAAGAACACACTTTTATTAAAATATACTATTAATGTAATGGATGATGTTGTTGCTTGTTTACTACTTTGCATTGTAATAATATTGTACATGACGTCCTCCACCGCCGAACGTTTCCGTCGTTCCGGTTTTGGGTTGTGTGACATACACGCCGAGTTTCATGCATAACTCACCAACTCGCTGAGTCACTAGAGTGACTCTTCGAGTTCCTAAGGTTTGAGGCCGTAAACTCCATGGCTGACTCGTCGACTTCCCCTTGCAACTCGCCAAGTTCATATATGTCTAACAATTGGGAAAACCCCATCCAACTTGCCGAGTTCACGACAATCTTCATCGGATTCGCCGAGTCGATTATGCCACTCACCGAGTCTCTGCAGTCCTTCATCCATACAGATGCTTTTTAAGCCATGCAAAGGCTCCATATTGCAGGTCTAGCTTCCCAATGCATGCTTATCAGGTAAAGTTGCAAACTTTACTTGCATGCAAAGCTCCAAAGCCTCAAAATGACAAAACTAAGCTTGCAAAGAAGTCTCGCACTTGAGGGAAGGCTCATACTTGCCCAGACTGATGACTTTATGGATCTAGAGGCCAAAGGGAGTCCAGAATCTGAAGTTGAAACTTCAGATCTTGACTCAAGCACAAGAAACTTTTCCTAAAACCCACCCAAAAGATATTAAAGATGAAATGAGCCAAGGAGACAGCCTAATACCTTCAAGAGAGTGCCAACTGAAGTGGATCTTTGCTTCCCACGAGTTCCTAGCTTCAATTTACTTGTTTCCTTTAAGTGTTTCCTCACCAAGATCCCTCTTCCAAGCTTTATCACACCAAAGAAACACACACACACACGATTCAGGGTTTAAGGGTGCCAAGGAGCTATAAAAGGGAGGCTGGGGGAGGCCAATGATCCTTTCAATAGGGTGCAATATCCCAGAATTTTAGGTTTCATCATCCAGCTCCTACTCGTCCAGTAGATCATTAAAACATGTGGACCAACTCGCTGCTACTCGACGAGTTGGACAACCAACTCGTCGAGTAGACCTTGAAATCGAGAAAATTTCTTGTATAAATCAATACCTGAGAATCAGGGCAATACAAACATATATGTATTATAAGGTGTGTGTGTGTGTGTCTCTCTCTCTCTCTCTCTCTCTCTCTATATATATATATATATATATATATATATATATATATATATATATATATATATATATATATGAACAATTTTATTTCCTAATATCGTATCTCATTTTATGGTAAGTTTATATTGAATTATATCGATGTCCTTTTCTGGTTTTCCTTCTATTTTATTAAAATCCAAATGATATTTAAATGTTTTAAATATAATAATAAATACATATCAAATATTAAGGCAACTTTTTATTTATATAATTTATAAATTTTTAAATTGAATCTAATTATTTTACCTATTCATTTATTTTAATTATTAATTTAAATTTAAAAAAAATTGAGCACTTCAATTTTAATAATTAAATATTTTTTTGCCATATAATTTCAAACTATATCATTTTTATTTTTACTTTTTTAATAAATCATATAATACATGGGTTTCACAACTACTCTCTCTCTCTCACTCTCTCTCTGTCTATGTGTGTGTGTGTGTGTGTGTATATATATATATATATATATATATATATATATATATATATATATATATATATATATGGTCCGGTTTCCGGTGATGCATTTTTCTTTTGGGAAGGACTCGTGAAAACACATTAAAAAGGTGAAAAATATTTAAAAAAAAAACAAATCATAATATTATCAACCGGGTGAGTTATTTGATTAGTAACATACATCTTTACCTCTATTTTTTTATAACATGTTAACCCTATTTGAGTTTAATCCTGTCTTCACCGATATGCTCATATTCAGTATCTATACAGCCTATGAATAAGAAACTACCCATTATCATTATGCATACAACCTATGAATAAGAAACAACCCATTATCAGTATGTATTTTATAAACTGTTTATAAACTATTAATCGTATTTCTTTTATTTTTTCAATTTTCAAGGTACAATAGAAGAAATTACTCCAATAAAGGATATTGACTCAATCAAGGAAGATTTCACAATTAAAGTTCGCATCATACGTCTTTGGACTCAAATGTCAAAATTTAATGCAAATGACACATACTCCATTGAAACTATTCTGATGGATGAGGAGGTATAACATTAATATATTCAATTATTTTTTTTATAAAATATTATTGATTATTGATATTTGTAAGAAATGAAATTTTAATTTTTGTTAATTAATTAATTTTTAGGGAAGGAAAATTCATGCATCTTGTCTGAAGAAATCGTTTTCTAAATTTGAGCGTTATTTAAATGAGGATACTTCATTATACATCAGGAAACCTAATGTTGCACTAAATACTTCAAGCTTTAATTTTGCTGATCCATACAGAAACTTACTTTAAATCCCTATACAACTGTGAAAGAGTGTGAAAACTTTTCTGGTTCTGCACATGGCTTTGCTTTTGTTGACTTCAATATTATTCTTTCTAACAACATCCTGGAGTCAAACTCTATTGGTTGGTTCTTTTAATATTAATTTATTATCTTATATAGCATCCTACTTTCTTTCTTTTTATTATAAATTCATAATTTTTTTTTACTTTAGCATATGTTTTGTTGTTTTTGTAGATATTATTGGACACATTTTTTAATATGGGCGTATTGACACCTCGGAACATGATAGATCAAAACACAAGATGCTCATGCAACTTCAAGATATAGAGTATTCACCATTTTTAGAAAGATATAATATACTATATTTTCTTATAAATTATCTACATTATTGTTAAAAAATTTCAGGGATACTAAGCTTAAGGTAACTTTGTGGGGTCATAATGCTTACTACATGCATGATTTTCTTGTCAATAATAACAGCTTTGCTCCAATTATTGCTATTGTTCAATTTGCCAAAGTGAAGTTTATTGATGGTTTGTACTTATATTTAACAACCATTTTAAACAATTAAATATTTTGTAATTAAATGATAAATTATATTTTTGAAGGTCGTCCTTTTACATCCACCAACGTTGATGTTAGTAGGTTATTTGTAAACAACGATATCGATGAAATTACAGTCTACAAGAACAAGTATTTTGATTTATAATTTCCTTTCAGTTATCATATTTATTTCATAATATACTAAATGTAATATCTTTCTTTGTTAGCAATGAGCATATTGGTTTCTAAAAATGGACAACTTTCATCAAGTGGAATCAAGATGTTGAAATCAAAACAAGAAACGGAACACGATGACTTTGTAAAAAATCATGTGCTTTCAAATATTGATGATGTGTTTGAACCTTTGGAGGTACTTTTTATTCTTTTTAAAGTTATTAGTTTTATGCTATGCATTTTTATTAGTTTTATGCAGTTTAGCAAAGTAACATGTATTAACATTTACATTTATAATGATTTCCAGGAAAAAACAGTCATTATTGTTGGTACTGTTAAGGGAATCCGTCAAAACATACGTTGGTATTACCTCGCTTGTAGCAACTACAAAAAGTCAACAAACCAAAAAGAATCCTATACTGATAAGGTTGATGGTTCTCATGAAGTGGCCGAAATTGTTACTTATGAATGTACTAATCCTATATGCAAAAATGTGAAGATTTCGGTTATCCAAGGTATTACATATTGGTTTTATTTAATAAAAATATTTGTTGATCATTGTTGTATAATATAATATAATTTATACTTTAATTTGATTTAAAAGCCCACTTCGTGTTCAAGACAACACCGGAACATTGAATTTGACCTTATTTGATCAAGAAGCTAACAAGTTGTTCAAATACACAGCTAAAGAGCTGTATGATAAAAACAAAGAGGTATTATTTTGTATTTACAAATTACTTATTTATGTTATACATTATGTATTTTTATATACAATTTTTCTAACACTATTTATTTATATTTTAGCTTGGCATTAGTACGGATTTGTATCCAATGGAGCTGAAAGTTGTGGTAGACAAAAAGTTGGCAATTAAAATTGATATCACAAGTTATAATGTCAATAATAAAAGTAACATTTATGGGATATTAAGGTTAACTGAGAATACACAATTAATTGATGAAATTGAGAGAAGGAATCATATTCCACAGGTTATTTTCAAAAATTATATTTACGTTTTAACACATTGACCCAAAAATATCTCAGTAAACAGCATATTGTTATGATCTTCCTATGCAGCCTGGTAATTTTGATTCATTCATGATTGTGTCACACCCCCAAACCAGCATGGCGGAAACATTCGGGGGTAGATGACTTCACGTAGTATCATAACAATTGAATATCGTAAAGAAAGTAACACAACCATCATATATATAATAAAAATGTACATTGTTGCGTTATACATGTTTCCCAAAAGAATATTACAATATGATGATTTAGAATGTTTGATAATAAACGCCTTAGTGTTCCTTCTTCAAAAGCTGGTAGCTACCTGTATTACTGATTCACTGAGAAATACAAGTGGTTTCGAAAAAGTGTCAACAATAAAGTTGGGTAGTTCATAAGTCTTATTGTACTGAAAAAGTATGTCTTTTTGGAAGAAAATAGATGAACGTAGTTTCCAGATAATCCAATATTTTCCACATATAGTTTGAAAAGTTCCCAAAGTTGGAGGGCGTTAGTATCTTTCGGACTTAAATGATAAAGATGAAATTTTGTACTCAAAATAATGTAAATACTGAATGCATATATGAGTCTCGTAAATCAAGCTTGTTTTTATACTTTCTTGTGAGTCTTATAACCATACTATTGACACAGACTGCTTGTAACAACATTCTTCAGGTGTTGTAGTGTTATGACATTTGTCACCCCAGACCTGCCGGTCTAACTGTAGCTAACAGTTTAGGTGCGGGGTTGTCAATCCCATATAGATCTATACACAAGTATCACGTTCTCCTTCCAACTGATTATGGCTTATAATACAGGACTTGAAATGCATACTTAAGAGTACGTTGAAATTGAATATCTCACATCACTTAGTATAAATAGATTTACGATAAGAAAGACTTTATTTCACTTTTGGTGAAAGTAATTCGTTTTTCAAGATGTATACGTAAGAATGTATGAATAACTCGCAAACTGTACCCATTATAGTTTTTCTAAAAGTATGTTCCATTTGGTGAAAATAAATTAGTGAAATACTAAACTTTATACGTAAAGTAAGATGTTGGTATCGAATAATAATAAAATAGATGTTGTATTTATAAAGTGATATGTTTTCTTGTATTGTACTTGTATTCCCCCCCCCCCCCCCCCAAACATTAAAAGACTTCAAAAGTAGGGTATGAACTCACTTGTTCGGTTTGAAGAGAGTGAGGCTAGAGTCGAGCAAAACTTCAACTGCGGAAAGCTGCATCTTCGAGCTTCTCGGGGATCTCGGTAGCGTAGAACCTTCGTCAGGGGCTCGGGTGTGGAACAGAGGGTGTCGGGATGGCCTCTGGTGCTTACAAGTGTGTGAAAGTGAGGGAGAGTTTGAGAAAAGTGTACCAAAATCCGGAGTTCATGCCCTCTATTTATAGGGTTGAAGGCACGAGTACGCTGGGCGTACCACCGGAGTACGCTGGGCGTACTTTGGTTACGCTGGGCATAACTTTGTGTCATGGCTTACGACTCGGGTCTAGCTAGGCGTAGGGCTTGCAGCCAATGGGACTCGACCCTGCACCTGAGTACGTTGGGGGTACTCTTGAATTACGTTGGGCGTAATTTCGGCTTCAATCTTCTAAATTTCGTAACTTTCGCGTATGGGCTCCGTTTTCCGCGTTCTTTATATCCACGCGTAGGTGAGATTATGCTCTACAACTTTCATTTAGACTCTGTTAGCTAGTTTTGAATTTATTTTTAATACTATGTTTTTAATAGGCCAGGACTGCTAAAGTCCGTTAAAAATTCATAACTTCTTTATCCGACGTCTGTTTTCATTTGTTTTTTTATCATCTTACTCCTGTTATGGAGACCTTTCAACTCTCGTTTAGGTTGCATTAGCTAAATATCGTTCGATCTTTAATTTGAGTTTTTAGCTCTCTAATATTGTTACGAAACATAGAAAATTCGTAACTTCTTCATACGAGGTCCAATTTGGGCAATCTTTTTATGTACGTTTACGGTTTAATGAACTCTACGACTGTTGTTTAGATAATTAAGGTTAAAATTCATTTTATTAGAATTTCACTTTTTACATTAAATAATGTTTTACCGGGTGTGTCGTGAATATTTGAGTGGTCATAATTTCTTCATTATAACCCGGTTTCGAATGTTCTTTATATTTTGGAAACCTTGGCACGATATCTAACATTTGATGCATCCCAATGTAGATTTTTGAACACTTTATTTTTTAGGCTAATTTCGTTGATTCCAAATAGTTTCGTTGTATTTGACTTTTGAGTGTTACATTGCTTTCGAAAAATATAGGGCTGTCACATCATCCCCCGTTAGAGGAATTTCGTCCTGAAATTTAATCTAAGACAGAGTTTACGAGTTAGGAAAGAGATACGGGTACTTTTGTTTCATCTGATCCTCGCATTCCCAAATGTATTCAGGTCCTCGCTTGGCGTTCCAGCGGACCTTTACAATACGTATGTGGCTTTGTTTAGTTCTTTTAATTTCCCGATCCATGATCTCTATTGGTTCTTCTACGAATTGGAGATTCTCATTTATTGCAATTTCGTCCAGAGGGACAAAAAGGGTCTCATTGGAGAAGCACTTCTTTAGGTTTGATACGTGAAAGGTAGGGTGTACGTATTGCAGTTCCTGAGGTAATCGAAGTTTGTAAGCCACCGGACCGATCCTGGCAAGGATCTCGAATGGTCCAATGTACCTTGGGCTTAGTTTCTCATGCTTTCCAAAATGTATTAATCCTTTCCAGGGCGAGACTTTTAGTAGGACATGGTCTCCAACCTGGAATTCCAAGGGTTTCCGTCTTTTATCCGCATAACTCTTTTGTCTGTCCCTTGATACCTTTAGTTGTTCCCAGATCTGAACAATCCTCTCCATAGTTTCCCTTATGATTTCTGGCCCAGTGAGAGTGTTGTATGTTTCTTGTCCTCTTGATAGTTGTGTGTCACCCACTTCAGCCCAGCACAGAGGTGATCTGCACTTACGACCGTAGAGGGCTTCGAACGGGGCAGCCTTGATGCTAGTGTGGTAGCTATTGTTGTATGAAAACTCGACGAATGGTAAATGGGTGTCCCATGCCTTGCCAAAATCGATTACGCAAGCTCTCAACATATCTTCTAGGGTTTGTATGGTTCTCTCACTTTGGCCGTCAGTTTGTGGGTGATAAGCAGTACTCATGTCGAGTCTCGTTCATTGAGATCTTTGCAGCGATTTCCAGAACCTTGAGGTGAATCTACTATCTCGGTCTGAGATAATGGATATTGGCACACCATGCAGCTGTACAATCTGATGGGTTTTAGCAATAACAACATCCTATGTGCTCATGCAAACCCTAATGCTTGGATCTAGGTTTCTCTATTGTACATGCAACTCATCCAAGACTTTAAACCCTACATCTAGCATATGATAACCAATATAAACATCAGAATGGGTTTAAGATATTACCTTAATTGTTATGTAGCAATAACAATCTCAAATCCTCCTTGTAATGACTTTAGAAAGCTTAGAGTCACAAATGCCACTCCTCTAATGGCTCACAAATACCAAGAGCAAGAGGATGAAGAATGAGAAGAGAGGAGGCACCCAAAAACGTGTGGAAACCCTAAGGATTCAGTTGCCCACGTTTTTGGTGCCCAAGGAGTCCTTAAATAGTGAGGCTATTAGGGTTATCTAACAAGGAAACCCTAATTTGGATGCTTAGGCCCTAAGCAACCCATGGACTCCCTCCTTAGAGGACGAGAACAATTTCTAATGGATTTCCCCATAGAATTCATCCACCCCTCTAATATGGAGTCCATTAGCTCAATATTCAACTATCACAAAATTGACAGTTCTAGTCCCTTAAGTTTAATCAATGTCTTTTAGCCACAAACTTAATTCTTATTAAATCTTGACTAATATTAATTAAAGAACATGATTTCTCCTTTAATATATTATTCTAATAATATACTAATAAATCATAATTACTCCTTTCTCTCCAGAATTCATCCTATCAAGTTGCTTTGGTGAAGGCAACCCAAAAGGACCATGCATCATCGGGTCAAGTACATACCAAAATAGTTATGGACTTAGACACTAATCCAACACAATCTCCCTGAGGTATGTTCTAGTTAGTTTCTCCAATTTATCCGTTTCTTTGATTGGTAGGAAGTGCGAGGATTTGGTTAACCTGTCAACGATCACCCAGATGGTGTCGAGTCCGCTTGCCGTCTTAGGTAATTTGGTTATGAAATCCATGGTTATCCGCTCCCACTTTCCATTCGGGTATTTCTGGTTGTTGTAACAATCCCGAGGGCTTTTGCTATTCCACCTTGACTTTGGCGCACGTCATACATTTGCTCACGTAGGTAGCAATTTCGACTTTGATGTTTGGCCACCAGTATAGTTTCTTGAGGTCCAAATACATCTTATCGGAGCCGGGATGTATAGAGTATCGTGTCTTATGGGCTTCATTCATGACGACTTCTCTGAATCGGCCCAACTTCGGTGTCCAGATTCGATCCATTAAGTAATGAACTCCATCACTCTTGACTTCCCCTGTCACATTTTCGGATTTTAAGGCTTCTATTTGGGCTTCCTTGATTTGCGCAGACTGGTGTGAACGGATTGTCATAGTTAGAGACTTCACTTGGCAGCCCGAGTATTCCTTCCGGCTGAGTGCATCATCCACCACGTTAGCCATTCCGGGATGAAATCGAATTTTGCATTCGTAATCATTTAGTAGTTCTACCCACCGCCTTTGTCTCATGTTGAGTTCTTTCTAGTTGAGGATATGTTGCAGGCTTTTATGATCGGTGAAGATTGTTCATTTTGTGCCGTAGAGATAGTGTCTCCATATCTTTAGAGCGAAAATGACTGCTCCTAGCTCAAGATTGTGCGTTGTGTAGTTTACTTCGTGCGTCTTTAGTTGTCTTGGGGCATAGGCGATGACGTTCCCTCGTTGCATCAGGACACACCCAAGTCCTTGGTTTGACACATCACAATAGGCCACGAAGTCCTCCGTTCCTTCTAGTAAGGTTAGGATGGGTGCACTACATAAGGCTCGCTTTAGTGTTTGTAACGCGATGTCTTGTTTTTCTCCCCAGTCGGAGGTCACGCTCTTCTGAGTTAGGGTGGTAAGTGGCTTAGCAATCTTCGAAAAGTTTTTTATGAACCTTCGGTAATACCCGGCGAGTCCCAAAAATTGACGGATTTCTGTTGGGGTTCTTGGAGTTGTCCAATTCTTTATTGCTTTGATCTTGGAAGGATCCACGTGGATCCACTCTTTTCTTACCACGTGACCTAGGAAATCTACTTCCCAAATCCAAAACTCGCACTTTGAAAATTATGTGTATAGTTTTTCTGTCCTCAATGTTTCCAAGACTTGGAAGAGGTGTTGGCTGTGTTCTTCCTTGCTTCTTGAATAGATGAGTATATTATCTATAAACACGATCATGAATTTATCCAGGAAGGGACGACATACTCGGTTCATCAAGTCCATGAACATCGCTGGTGCATTTGTCAATCCAAAGGGCATCACTACAAACTCATAGTGACCATAGCGTGTTCGGAATGTCGTTTTGGGGATGTCTCCTTCCAGTACTCGCAGTTGGTGATAACCAGATCTTAGATCGATTTTTGAGAAGTAGCTTGCTCCTGTAGTTGGTCGAACAAATCATCTATGCGCGGTAGGGGATATCGGTTCTTGATCGTGAGTTTGTTCAGCTCCTGGTAATCGATGGACATGAGAAAATATCCTTCCTTCTTCTTCACGAATAGGACCGGTGCTCCCCATGGTGAGAAGATCGGTCTGATGAAACCTTTGCTCGGCAGTTCGTTCAATTGACTGGACAGTTCCTGCATCTCGGTTGGGGCTAGACGGTAAGGCGATTTTTCTACTGGAGTAGCTCCGTGAATGTCACACCCCCGAACCAGACGGCGGAAACGTCCGGGGGCTGTCGTGACTCAATTGCATATCATAACATTGAATATATATGAAACATAACAACATTCGTCACCATTCATTTCATATTACAACCAGTAGTGTTTACATGTCATACATTGTTTAAAACATTACATTCCCAAAAATTAATTTGTTCCATTCATTCAAAAATAAACTGCAACCGTCACCGAATATGATTTCCCTTGATTCACTGGTTCCCTGAGAATACAAGTATTTTGGAAAATCGTCAACATATGAAATGTTGGTGAGTTCATAAGTAGTGTTTGAAATCGATTGTTTGTATTGCTTGAAAAACCACCAGAAAATCCGATATTTTCTGAAAAGAAAAGCTTTGGAAAACGTTTGTGAAGATCCATAGGTATGCTTGTTTGTTTCTATACTTGTAAAAAAAAATGTTCATTGAAGATGTATGCATTTCAAATCTGTATGTATTGAAAACCCTAGGAAAACCCGATGTTCTCCTAGTTCCTTGAATTACATGAAGTTACATTGAAACCATTGCATAGCGTATAGTGTCAGTCCCAGGCGACGTTGGAAGGTTCTCGAGCATGATTATTTACTACAAACCCGCATTACACAAACGCCCAGTTTATAGTTATACTAACGATCCCGAAGGCGTCGTCCGTACTAATCACGTTATCCAATCGCCCTGACTAGGTGTAGTCCCACATCCGAAGAGAAAGAGGTCACGAAGACCCCGGTGACTCCATTAACCGGTTGGGGAAAATATGCGTGCGAGGGGTCCCCGACCCGCCTCGTAAAATATGCAGACTCTTCTAGCAATACCAAGGACCCTTGGGGACCAGTGGTACAAGCCATTGAAAGTCACTCCACGTTGTGTCAAGTCGGTGAAACTCAGCACTTCGTAGAAAATATGTGTCTTCGGGCCTTAAGATCAGGTCATTGGGCTAGCTAGGCCCAACAAGCAAGATTTTACACTTTTGGGGCCCGAAGATGGTGCGTAGACGTCTGTGCACACTCGTATGTATATGTATTACCAAACGTTATTTGTATGATTCGTAGTGTCGAAGAGTTAGTAGTTGTAGATTTCCATTGGCTCGAGACCGAGCCAATTCGTTTAACAACGACTTTTGGTATTGTAATGAGTTTTATTTCGTCGATAGTCGAGGTGTCATTATTTGATCAAATTGTACATATTGAATTAGCCTTGAAATATTTCTGTTTTCAGCCCCTCATTATTTGTAAAATTTACATTTTCAACCCTTTTATTGTAATATTTCCCGGTTTGGTCCTTAAACTATTTTTCTTGACATTTTAACACCAAAAATTATTGAAATTAATATTTTCCAGCATATTTTTCATAGAAAACAGTTTAAGTCCCTGAAAATGCAGTTTTTCTCGGTTTTAGCCCTTCTTTTCGCAATTTTGACAATTTTGGCCCAAATTGGAAAATTTTTGCAACTTTGGTCCTTTTTAAATTTAAAAAGCATTTTAAACCTTGAAAAGGATTTGGGACACTTATAGTCCACTGTTTTACAGAAATTCACAGTTTTGGCCCTCCAAAACAGAAAAATTCGCATAATGGGCCTCCTTGGGCCGAAATTTTCATTTTTAGCCCAATAAGCTTGAAATTTATGTTTTTAATCCTCTAATTGAATATAATTCCAGAAATAGTTTTATGGAAACTGTTTTGGCACATTTCGTCCATCAGAATCTGTGAAATGTCAATTTGGGCCCTTAATTTTGTATTTTTCACATTTTTGGCCCAAAATGTGTGTTTTTAGCTTAAAGAAAATTGTTGCTAACCACTTAGCTATTTTTCTTGTATCACTTTATATGTAGAAAAATATTTGAAGCTAAAATCATAAAACATAAGTTATATCTCGGTTTTGAGGGGTTTAATGGCTAGATCCAACATTAAAACACATATAAGCATACATATAAGCATGGAAATCATACAAGGCATACAAACACATATAGATCTACACTTTCACTTGTATTCCCCCCCCCCCACAAAACTCATAAAAACAGAAAATAGGGGTATGAATCTCACCTTGGGTGTAGTTTCGGTTTTTGGAAGAAAAGATGGAAGAAAAATGAAGTGTTTTTGGCCTTGGCTCCCTTTGATGAAGATCTTGAGTTTTGAGATGGTTCTAGGGTGTAAGATCACGATTTTTGCATAGGTTAGGAAAGGATTTTGATAACAAAAGAATTTAAACCATAGATCTATGCATGATCTTACCTTAGATGAAGAATTTTGTGGAAGAACCTTCTTGAATGCTTCCAAATTTTCGAGATTTTGGATGGAGGGGAAGAGATGTTCTTGAGTGATCTAGAGAGTGTTTGAGAGATTTTTGGTGGGTGTATGTGTGTATGGCCGAGAGTGAGAGAGGAGAGAAGGGAGAAGTGATTTTGAAGTGATGTGCATGGAGGAATGGGAAATATTGCATGGATATCCTTTGGATATTAATGAGGTGGCATGCATTAAGTCAACTCTCCCTTATCTTCTTGGGTTTGGGCCTTTGGGCCGAGAATGTGAAGGAAAAAAAAGATTTTTGGGCCTTTTGGCCCTTAAGCCCAATATTTGAGTTAGTTAAAGTGTGTTTTATGCTTAAGAGAATGTAGTAGGATTTTTATGTTTTTCTTGAACTAGTTTTAGGTTATTCATGTATCAAGGCTCTTAATCCATTTCATTCTAGGCCCAACATGACCTAAAATGTTAAAATAAATACGTGTGGGTCCAATTAGAGTCCAATTAGGGTTCTAAGCCCATGATAGTCTAATTGGAAGCTTATTGGCCCATTTGGATCCAATAAGGAAGTTCTAGCCTAAATTAGACTTAACAAGAACTTCTAGGGTCTCCAATTGTTTGATGACTATTTGTAGTTCTAGCATGTTGTATTTGATTGAAGTTTTTGATTCACATTAACTTGAATGTATAGATTACATGGCTCAAAATTTACAGTTGTGACAGTGAATTAAGTCGATTCTGAACTCGACTTAGCATTCTAGCGGGATCCCTGGAAGATCTTCTGGAAAGATGTCTGGGAAGTTGCAGACTTCCGGAATGTCTTTAATGTTCCTCGATACTTGTTTCTTGTCTACTACGTGGGCTAGAAAGGCATGATATTCCTTGCGAAGATATTTTTGTGCTTTAACACAGGATATGATTTGTAAATTCGTACTAGGTTTGTCACCTTAAATGACAAGAGTTTCGCCATTTGGCAGATTGAGGCGAACGGCCCTTTCGTGACAAACTATATTGGCATGGTGAAGGCTTAACCAGTCCATACCGATGATGACATCAAAACTTCTTATTGAAATGGGCATGAGATCGCTTTTAAATACGTGCTCGTTTAAATTTAATATGCATCCTATGTACATATCGCTTGTGCTTTCCGTTTTACCGTTTGCCATTTCTACAGTGAATATTTTATTGAGTGGTTGGGGTTTTTGATTAAGTAGGTGTTTGAATTTATGACTCATAAAACTTCTCTCCGCGCCGCAGTCAAAGAGTATGCATGCATAAATGTTGTCGAGAAGAAACGTACCCGTAACCACCGTGGGGTCATCTATTGCTTCATTTTGTCCTATCGCCATCATTCTTTGCTTTGGGGCAATCCCTCTTGAAGTGCCCAGTTTCTCCACACCCATAACATCCCTGGCTTATTCCAGTACCAGGAACTTGAGTGATTGGTCGCGTCGGTGCCTTACAGAAACGGGCAGTGTGCCCTTTCTTGTCGCAGTTTTTACAGTGCATCTCGCGGCAATTACCGTGGTGATGGTAGTTGCCTTTCTTGCACTTTGGCAGGTTCCCAGCATATTGTTTCGTTGGCGCAGGGGTAGAAGAAGTTGTAGTGGGGGCAGTTGCGGCATTGACCGCCACCATTTGTTTCTTTGAAGGTTCTTGCGAAGTTTTCCCCTTTCTCTTGTTCCAGAACTTCTTCTTGCTGTTGTTGTTGGCATTGTTGTCGTTGTTGTTGCTCTCTTTGGTTGGTTCA
Organism: Lactuca sativa; assembly: GCF_002870075.4. Lineage (NCBI taxonomy): Eukaryota > Viridiplantae > Streptophyta > Magnoliopsida > Asterales > Asteraceae > Lactuca > Lactuca sativa. The sequence continues at coordinate 129,660,411 of NC_056623.2, read as the reverse complement.
GCGACGACGGTCGTGACACTTTGACAGACACCATGATCAACGAGAGATTGCGCCAGTTCCTTGGCGATGTCGAACGTCATGGGTTTGGAGGCTAACACACTCACTCGCAGTTGGGGTGATAGTCCCCAGATATACCTTTCCACCTTTTGGCTTTCTAGGATCAACATTCCTGGGCAAAGTATTATCAAGTCACTGAATCTGTTGGTATAGCCTGCGATGTCCGAGCTTACCATCGTAAGGCCCCACAGTTCCTGTTCGAGCTTCTGAATCTCGCCTCTTGGGCAGTACTCTCGCAGCAGCATTTGTTTCAGGTTTTACCAACCCATGGAGTTCGCCACTACTAGGGTTAGTGCCTTGACGTGGCCATTCCACCACGTTAGGGCTCGTTCGGAGAAAGTATAGCCGGCGAATTTCACTTTGCTTTCTTCGGGGCATGCGTAAATTTCGAACACAGCTTCCGTTTTCTCTATCCATTGGGATAGAGCCATCACTCCCCCGGTCCCATAAAAGGTAATAGGTTTGCCGTTAGTGAAGTCTTTGTAAGTACATTCCCTGGAATGGCCTTGGCTTTGGCCATTTGTAAAGCTGCTTATTCCTCCTCCTGACCCGTTGTTACTCATTTGTGCCATTCATGCGGTTACAGCGGCTGTCACAGCAGCTTGGAACATAGTTGCATCCATAGTTAGAGGGGGTGGTGGAGGTGGTGTTGGAACTGAGTTTCTGCGTGATGATCTACGAGGATGCATGTTCTGGTAGAGAAATAATAATGAAGACTATAAGTTTCGAATGATTTGACAATCGTGTACTAGAGGGTTAGTTGTATCTTGTAATTTGTTTTGACTTTAGTTAACGGTGTCAAAGTAGATATAGCAATTTAGATAATGTAAAGAAGTACCTCATATATATATATATATATATATATATATATATATATATATATATATATATATATATATATACATATACATAAATATACATATGTCACACATACGGTACGTTACATTATGCTTCGTGTTTAGGAAAAATTCGGCCTATCTAGAGGTCTCCGATTACAAGTTCAAAGAAAGTAAGAAAAACTTTATCCGAGGTCCTATTCTATATCAAAATTGTTGGAGTTGGGCAAGTCCTACTTGCGGCGTGTTGTGCGTTTGGAGCTAGACTAGGCATCCGATTGCTTGACTCCCATTAAACGCCTCTCAAGAACCAGTTTTTGTTCCTTCATCTCTCTTATTTCTGCAAGTGCTGCCTCCATTTGGCTTTGAAGTGTCCCTGTGTGGAGTTGAGTATCTTTGTGTATGTCACAACTGTAAATTTTGAGCCATGTAATCTATACATTCAAGTTAATGCGAATCAAAAACTGCAATCAAACACAACATGCTAGTACTACAAATAGTCCTCAAACAATTGGAGACCCTAAAAGTCCTTGTTAAGTCCATTTTGGATTAGGACTCCCCTATTGGATCCAAATGGACCAATAAGCTTCCAATTAGACTATCATGGGCTTAGAACCCTAATTGGGCCCTAATTGGACCCACACTAATTTATTTCAACATTTTGGGCCATATTGGGCCTAGAATGAAATGAATTGAAAGCTTTGATCCATGAATACCATAAACTAGTTCAACAAAAATGGAAAAAAATCATACTACATTCTTTTAGGCATAAAACACACTCTAACTAACTCAAATTTTGGGCTTAAGGGAAAAAGCCCAAAATTTTATTTTCCCTCTCTAAAATCTCGGCCCAAGGCCCAAATCCAAGGAGATAAGGAAGAGTTGACTATTTGCTTGCCACCTCATTATTACCCAACATGTTTCCATGCACCTTAGTCCATATCTACATGCATATCACTTCAAAAGTCATTTCTTCTTCTCTCATCTCTCACTCTCGGCCACAAGCACACACACACACCACAAATCTCTCACAAATTCTCTCTAGATCACTCAAGAACATCTCTCCCTCTCCACTCAAAAATCTCGAGTTTTAGGAAGCATTCAAGAGGAAATTTCCACAAAATTCTTCATCTAAGGTAAGAAATGCTTGGATCTATGAACTTAATTCTTTTTTTTCTCAAAATCCTTTCCTAATCTATGCAAAAATCGTGATCTTGCACCCTAGAACCATCTCAAACTCGAGATCTACCAAGGAAAGGTGCTAAGGCCCAAAAATCATCAAGTTTTCTTCCATCTTTTCTTCCAAAAACCGAAACCACACCCAAGGTGAGCTTCATACCCCCTATTTTCTGTTTTTATGAGTTTTGTGCGGGGGGGGGGGGGGGGGGAATACAGGTGAAAGTGTAGATCTATATGTGTTTATATGCCTTGTATGATTTCCATCCTTATATGTATGCTTTTATGTGTTTTAATGTTGGATCTAGCCATAAAACTCCTCAAAACCGAGATATAACTTATGTTTTATGATTTTAGCATGAAATGTATTTCTACATACAAAGTGTTACAAGAAAAATAGCTAAGTGGTTTAGCAACAATTTTCTTTAAGCTAAAAACATAAATTTTGGGCCAAAAATGTGAAAAATACAAAACTAAGGGTCCAAATTGACATTCCACGAATTCTGATGGATTAAGTGTGTCAAAACAGTTTCCATAAAACAATTTCTGGAATTATGCTCAATTGGAGGATTAAAAACATAAATTTCAAGCTTAATGGGCTAAAAATGACATTTTTGGCCCAATGAGGCCCATTATGCGAATTTTTCTGTTTTGGAGGGCCAAAACTGTGATTTTCTGTAAAACAGTGGACCATAAGTGATCCAAGTCCTTTTCAAAGGTTTAAAATGCTTTCCAAATTTAAAAAGGACCAAAGTTGCAAAAGTTTCACAATTTGGGCCAAAATTGTCAAAATTGCGAAAAGAAGGGTTAAAACCGAGAAAACTGCATTTTCAGGGACTTAAACTGTTTTCTATGAAATACATGCTGAAAAATATTAATTTCAATAATTTTTGGTGTTAAAATGTCAAGAAAAATAGTTTAAGGACCAAACCGGGAAGTATTTAATAAAAAGGGTTGAAAATGTAAATTTTACAAACAATGAGGGGCTGAAAACAGAAAATTCTCAAGGCTAATTCAATATACACAATTTGATCAAATAATGGCATCGCGGCTTTCGACGAAGTACAATACATTATAATACCAAAAGTCGTTGTTAAACGAATTGGCTCGGTCTCGAACCAATAGAAATCTACAACTACTAACACTACGACACTACTACACTACGGCTCATACAAATAACGTTTGGGAACTTAGCTTACATACGAGTGTGCACAGACGTGTACGCACCATCTTCGGGCCCCAAAAGTGTAAAATCTTGCTTTTTGGGCCTAGCTAGCCCAATGACCTGATCTTAAGGCCCGAAGACGCATATTTTCTACGAAGTGTTGAGTTTCACCGACTCGGCACAACGTAGAGGGACTTTCAATGGCTTGTATACCACTGGTCCCCAAGGGTCCTTGGTATTGCTAGAAAAGTCTGCATATTTTACGAGGCGGGTCGGGGACCCCTCGTACGCATATTATCCCCAACCGATTAATAGAGTCATCGAGGCCTTCGTGTCCTCTTACTCTTCGGATGTGGGACGACACGTAGTCAGGGCGGCTGGATAACGTGATTTGTACGAACGACGCCTTCGGGATCGTTACTATTGCTATAAACTGGGCGTTTGTGTAATGCGGGTTTGTAGTAAATAATCATGCTCAAAAATAATCCAACGTCGCCTGGGAATGACACTTCTATTTTTGTAATGGTTTCAACGCAACATAATGAATTTCAAAGGATTAGGAAAACATCGGGTTTTCCTAAGTTTTTCAAAACATATCGGATTCGAAACACATATAAATTTTGATAAACAATGTCACAAGTATAGAAACAAACAGGCATACCTATGGATCTTCACAAACATTTTCGAAAGTTTTTCATTTCAGAAAATATCGGATTTTCTGGTGGTTTTCAAACAATACAAACATTGGATTTCAAACACTACTTATGAACTCACCAACATTTCATATGTTGACGTTTTTCAAAATACTTGTATTCTCAGGGAACCAGTGAATCAAAGGAAATCATATTCGGTGACGGTTGCAGTTTATTTATGTATGAATCAAACAATTTAATTTTTGGGAATGTAATGTTTAAACAATGTATGACATGTAAACACTACTGGTTGTAATATATTAATGCACGGTGACGAATGTTGTTATGTTTCATATATATTCAATGTTATGGTATTCAATTGAGTCACGACAGCCCCCGGACGTTTCCGCCGTCTGGTTCGGGGGTGTGACAGGTTGGTATCAGAGCTTTGTTTATAGTGAACTAGCATGTCGAGCCATACATTGATATGCAACTATAAACCAAAAAGAGGGACTAACATAACTCTGAACAAAACAAGTAAATAAAGCACACTTGCTTGCATTAGGGATAAGGACCTAACGCCGAATCAAACACAATAATACTGGTATCTCGGTCAATTCGAGACTGTTCTTAGTGATACCAAGGAGTGAATGTAGCCTGATCAACTACATTCTCTCCAAAGTAAAACTAACACACGTCTTGATGAGATTGGGATAGCTAGGGAACCTAAAACTATACCCCTTAACACCAAAAAGAGAATGTATGTTTAGTCTGCAATAGTGGAAGAGACATAGGATAATATTAGTGAACTTTTACGTGTTTGCTATGTGTTGCGAATCTAGGATTGTGTGCTAAATGATAGAAGTACTTAAGTCCGTACCATACCCCTAGTTAGTAGGATCACAACCTCACCGAAACCACGTACACTCAACATCTCTCCGTTTCGTGACAAGAAGATGCCCCTCCGACCTACTCGCGGAAATCCCGAACCAACCCCGCCCGAAGTTGACTCCACTGCTTTCCAGGCAGCCGTGTCTGCTGCGGTCACAGCAGCTATGGCACAGCTTCACCGAGGGAACAACGGAGGAGGTAACGGGCAAGGATCCGGAAGTTCGAACAACGGGACGAACCAAGGACCCACTAAAACGTGCACCTACAAGGATTTTGCGAACGCTAAACCCCGAACTTTCAACGACACTGGAGGAGTGATCGCTCTGAAGCGATGGATCGAGAAGGTAGAGTCGGTATTCGAGATATGCGAGTGCCCCGAGCAGATGAAGGTGAAGTTCGCGGCCTGCACTTTCGTGGACCAAGCACTCACTTGGTGGAATGGTCACGTAGAAGCTATGACACTCCCTGTCGCCAACTCTATTCCCTGGGCAGAAATGAAAGAGATGTTGACGGCTGAATACTGCCCCCGAGGCGAAATACAGAAGATGGAACAGGAACTATGGAATCTCACGGTGCAGAATGGGAACATCGATGCTTACATACCGAGATTCAGCGAACTATCTCTGTTGTTCCCGGGAATGATCACATCAGAAGGAAAGAAGATCGAACGATTCATCTGGGGACTGACATCCCCCATTCAAGGGAATGTGATAGCTGCGAACCCTGAAACATTTGACAGTGCGAAGAGATTGGCAAAGAGGCTATATGATCATAACAACAAGAAGGGCGAGAAGCCAGTGGAGACGGAGAAGAAAAAGGAGGGTGATGGTAAGAAAGGGTGGAACAACAAGAGAAAGGGGCGTCAGGGCCCCGAGACCTCTAAATAGCAGCAAACGGTGGCAGTTAACGCTGTTACTGCGCCGGTTCCAGTCACCTCACATGCTCCAGCCTCAGCTGCTTCAAATGCTTCAAGACCCTATTCCGGTAATTCTCCCAAGTGCAATAAGTGCAGTTTCCATCACCATGGAGAATGTAAGGAGTTCCATTGCACCAGTTGCAACCGAAAGGGACACACTGCAAGGTTCTGTAGGACTTATCCTTCTCAGAACCAGAGTCAGGGAAACAACCAGAACAACAACAACCCCCGCAATAACAACAACGCCAATACCGGCGGCAACAATACAGGGCCTAGCCACACCTGTTTCGGGTGTGGAAGGACGGGACATTTCCGTCGAGATTGCCCTAACAACAACAACTCAGGAAACAGAGGAGCAGGAAGAATGCTGACTATGGGTCAGAGTGATGCAGTTCAGGACCCCGCAGTTGTGACCGGTACGTTCCTCTTAAACCACACTTATGCATGCATCTTATTTGATACCGGAGCGGAGCGAAGTTTCGTAAGCGAGAAGTTTAAACATTTACTAAAACAACAACCCCAGAAGCTAAATGAAACCTATACGGTGGAAATGGCCAATGGGAAGACCGAATCCACTAGGGAAATCTACATCGGATGTACCCTAACCCTCAACCAACACGTCTTACGAATAGATCTGATGCCAGTATCAATTAGGAGTTTCGATGTGATTATCGGCATGGATTGGTTAAGCCCCCACCATGCTGAGATTATGTGCCACGAGAAGGCCGTTCGCCTTCGTCTTCCGAATCACGAAACCCTAGTAATTTACGGAGACAAACCCAGTACGAATCTTCGTCTCATCTCGTGCATCAAAGCACAAAAACACTTGCGAAAGAACAATTGGGCGTTCTTGGCTCACATAGTGGACAAGACCAAAGAAGAAACTAACATCCAAGACATTCCAGTAGCATGTGAATTTCCGGACGTGTTTCCCGAAGATCTTCCAGGAGTACCCCCAGAAAGACAGGTTGAGTTCCGAATCGACCTCGTTCCAGGAGCAACTCCTCTCGCTAAGTCACCATATCGGTTGGCACCTGCTGAAATGCAGGAATTGTCCAGCCAACTCAGTGAGCTTCTGGACAAGGGATTTATCCAACCTAGCTACTCGCCATGGGGAGCTCCAGTTCTCTTTGTCAAAAAGAAGGACGGATCTTTCAGAATGTGCATCGATTACAGAGAGTTAAATAAACTCACTGTTAAAAACCGCTACCCACTCCCGCGAATCGATGATCTATTCGACCAGCTCCAAGGAGCTAGTTATTTCTCCAAAATAGATCTACAGTCCGGATACCACCAACTCAAAGTCCGAGAAGAGGATATTCCTAAGACCGCTTTCCGAACCCGCTACGGACATTATGAATTCGTCGTAATGCCCTTCGGTCTAACAAATGCACCCGCCGCATTTATGGACCTAATGAATCGAATCTGTCGACCGTTCCTGGACAACTTCGTCATTGTGTTTATCGATGACATCCTCGTCTATTCTCGAAGCAAAGAGGAGCATGGCCAACATCTCCGACAAGTCCTAGAGACGCTGCGATCGGAAAAGCTTTACGCCAAACTCTCTAAATGTGAGTTTTGGCTACGGAGCGTGAATTTTCTAGGTCACGTAGTTAGCCAAGACGGAATTCATGTGGATCCCTCCAAGGTCAAAGTTGTGGAAGGATGGGCAACTCCGACTACGCCCACAGAAATTCGTCAGTTATTAGGCCTAGCAGGCTACTACAGGAGGTTCATCCAAAACTTCTCTAAGATCGCCAAGCCGCTTACCTTGCTTACGCAAAAGGGCGTGCCATTCAAGTGGACCGACCGACAAGAGATTACGTTTCGAACCTTGAAGCAAGCTCTCTGTAGCGCACCTGTACTATCTCTACCCGAAGGAACGGAAGATTTTGTAGTCTACTATGACGCGTCGAATCAAGGCTTAGGTTGCGTTCTCATGCAACGTGGAAGAGTGATAGCATATGCGTCCCGCCAACTAAAGACGCACGAAGTAAATTACACGACCCATGACCTAGAACTGGGAGCCGTGGTCTTCGCTCTGAAAATTTGGAGGCACTACCTGTACGGCACAAAGTGCACCATCTTCACGGACCACAAGAGCCTCCAGCACATCTTGAATCAGAAGGAGCTGAACATGAGACAACGAAGATGGGTGGAATTGCTAAACGACTACGAGTGCGAGATCAAGTACCATCCAGGCAAGGCCAATGTGGTAGCCGATGCATTAAGTCGGAAGGAGTACTCTAATCGCCGTACGAAAACGCACTCGATAACCATTCAGTCTCATCTGGCCACTCAAATTGCATTATCCCAGTCAGAGGCTATGAAATCGGAAAATAGAACTAGCGAGGCATTGCGCGGGATGGAGAAGAACCTAGAAGTCAAGGAGAATGGAGTATACTACTTCATGAACCGTATTTGGGTCCCAAAAATCAGAGGGTTTAGGGAGACCGTTATGAAGGAAGCCCACAAGACACGATACTCCATTCATCCCGGTTCGGACAAGATGTATTTGGACATCAAGCAACACTATTGGTGGCCTAACATGAAGGCGGAAATCGCAACTTATGTTAGTAAGTGCCTTACGTGCGCCAGGGTAAAGGTGGAATACCAGAAACCTTCAGGACTGTTACAACAACCGGCAATCCCTGAGTGGAAATGGGAGGGGATATCTATGGACTTCGTGACCAAGCTGCCCAAGACGTCGGACGGACTGGACACCATATGGGTAATAATCGACCGACTGACGAAATCTGCCCATTTCTTACCAATCAAAGAGTCCTACAAGATGGAGAGGCTGACGCGTTTGTACCTACGAGAGATTGTAAGACTTCATGGAGTGCCAAAATCTATCATCTCGGATAGGGACAGTAGATTCACGTCGTGCTTTTGGCAGTCGCTCCACAAGGCCATGGGAACTCATCTTGATATGAGCACTGTGTATCACCCACAAACGGACGGTCAGAGTGAACGAACCATCCAGACGCTCGAGGACATGCTTCATGCATGTGTGATAGACTTTGGAAAGTCTTGGGATACCCACCTACCGTTGATCGAGTTTTCATATAACAATAGTTATCATTCGAGCATCAAGGTGGCTCCTTTCGAAGCACTGTATGGGCGTAAATGTAGGTCACCGTTATGTTGGGCTGAAGTAGGTGACACCCAAATAGCGAGAACGCATACGGCAGACAGGGCACTAACAGGACCGGAGATCATTCGCGAAACCACAGAAAAGATCGTTCAGATCAGAGCTCGATTGCAAGCATCGCCTGACAGACAAAAGAGCTACGCCGATAAACGGCGAAAACCCTTAGAATTCCAGGTCGGTGATCGAGTACTGTTGAAAGTCTCACCCTGGAAAGGGGTTATACGTTTCGGAAAACGGGGAAAGCTAAACCCACGGTACATTGGACCTTTCGAAATCGTCGCCCGAATAGGTCCGGTAGCCTACAGACTACAACTACTCGCAGAGCTAAACGGTGTACACCCCGTGTTTCGTGTCTCTAATCTGAAGAAGTGCCTATCAGATGAAACCCTTGTCATTCCTCTTGACGAAATCGAAATCAATGAGAATCTCCTGTTCGTCGAAGAACCAATCGAAATCATGGACAGGGAGGTGAAGCGTACTAAGCAGAGTCGCATCCCGATCGTGAAGGTACGGTGGAACGCGAAGCGTGGGCCAGAATTCACGTGGGAACGCGAAGATCAAATGAAGCAGAAGTACCCTCACCTATTCTAGCATTCACAAATCTAGCTTTCAAACAGAATTTCGGGACGAAATTCCCTCTAACGGGGGGATGATGTCACAACTGTAAATTTTGAGCCATGTAATCTATACATTCAAGTTAATGTGAATCAAAAACTGCAATCAAACACAACATGCTAGTACTACAAATAGTCCTCAAACAATTGGAGACCCTAAAAGTCCTTGTTAAGTCCATTTTGGATTAGGACTCCCCTATTGGATCCAAATGGACCAATAAGCTTCCAACTAGACTATCATGGGCTGAGAACCCTAATTGGACCCACACTAATTTATTTCAACATTTTGGGCCATATTGGGCCTAGAATGAAATGAATTGAAAACTTTGATCCATGAATACCATAAACTAGTTCAACAAAAATGGAAAAAAATCATACTACATTCTTTTAGGCATAAAACACACTCTAACTAACTCAAATTTTGGGCTTAAGGGAAAAAGCCCAAATTTTTCTTTTCCCTCTCTAAAATCTCGGCCCAAGGCCCAAATCCAAGGAGATAAGGAAGAGTTGACTATTTGCTTGCCACCTCATTATTACCCAACATGGTTCCATGCACCTTAGTCCATATCTCCATGCATATCACTTCAAAAGTCATTTCTTCTTCTCTCCTCTCTCACTCTCGGCCACAAGCACACACACACACCACAAATCTCTCACAAATTCTCTCTAGATCACTCAAGAACATCTCTCCCTCTCCACTCAAAAATCTCGAGTTTTAGGAAGCATTCAAGAGGAAATTTCCACAAAATTCTTCATCTAAGGTAAGAAATGCTTGGATCTATGAACTTAATTCTTTGTTTTCTCAAAATCCTTTCCTAATCTATGCAAAAATCGTGATCTTGCACCCTAGAACCATCTCAAACTCGAGATCTACCAAGGAAAGGTGCTAAGGCCCAAAAATCATCAAGTTTTCTTCCATCTTTTCTTCCAAAAACCGAAACCACACCCAAGGTGAGCTTCATACCCCCTATTTTCTGTTTTTATGAGTTTTGTTCGGGGGGGGGGGGGAATACAAGTGAAAGTGTAGATCTATATGTGTTTATATGCCTTGTATGATTTCCATGCTTATATGTATGCTTTTATGTGTTTTAATGTTGGATCTAGCCATAAAACTCCTCAAAACCGAGATATAACTTATGTTTTATGATTTTAGCATGAAATATATTTCTACATACAAAGTGTTACAAGAAAAATAGCTAAGTGGTTTAGCAACAATTTTCTTTAAGCTAAAAACATAAATTTTGGGCCAAAAATGTGAAAAATACAAAACTAAGGGTCCAAATTGACATTCCACGAATTCTGATGGATTAAGTGTGTCAAAACAGTTTCCATAAAACAATTTCTGGAATTATGCTCAATTAGAGGATTAAAAACATAAATTTCAAGCTTAATGGGCTAAAAATGACATTTTTGGCCCAATGAGGCCCATTATGCGAATTTTTCTGTTTTGGAGGGCCAAAACTGTGATTTTCTGTAAAACAGTGGACCATAAGTGATCCAAGTCCTTTTCAAAGGTTTAAAATGCTTTCCAAATTTAAAAAGGACCAAAGTTGCAAAAGTTTCACAATTTGGGCCAAAATTGTTAAAATTGCGAAAAGAAGGGTTAAAACCGAGAAAACTGCATTTTCAGGGACTTGAACTGTTTTCTATGAAATACATGCTGAAAAATATTAATTTCAATAATTTTTGGTGTTAAAATGTCAAGAAAAATAGTTTAAGGACCAAACCGGGAAGTATTTAATAAAAAGGGTTGAAAATGTAAATTTTAAAAACAATGAGGGGCTGAAAACAGAAAATTCTCAAGGCTAATTCAATATACACAATTTGATCAAATAATGGCATCGCGGCTTTCGACGAAGTACAATACATTATAATACCAAAAGTCGTTGTTAAACGAATTGGCTCGGTCTCGAACCAATAGAAATCTACAACTACTAACACTACGACACTACTACACTACGGCTCATACAAATAACGTTTGGGAACTTAGCTTACATACGAGTGTGCACAGACGTCTACGCACCATCTTCGGGCCCCAAAAGTGTAAAATCTTGCTTGTTGGGCCTAGCTAGCCCAATGACCTGATCTTAAGGCCCGAAGACGCATATTTTCTACGAAGTGTTGAGTTTCACCGACTCGGCACAACGTAGAGGGACTTTCAATGGCTTGTATACCACTGGTCCCCAAGGGTCCTTGGTATTGCTAGAAAAGTCTGCATATTTTACGAGGCGGGTCGGGGACCCCTCGTACGCATATTATCCCCAACCGATTAATAGAGTCATCGAGGCCTTCGTGTCCTCTTACTCTTCGGATGTGGGACGACACGTAGTCAGGGCGGCTGGATAACGTGATTTGTACGAACGACGCCTTCGGGATCGTTACTATTGCTATAAACTGGGCGTTTGTGTAATGCGGGTTTGTAGTAAATAATCATGCTCAAAAATAATCCAACGTCGCCTGGGAATGACACTTCTATTTTTGTAATGGTTTCAACGCAACATAATGAATTTCAAAGGATTAGGAAAACATCGGGTTTTCCTAAGTTTTTCAAAACATATCGGATTCGAAACACATATAAATTTTGATAAACAATGTCACAAGTATAGAAACAAACAGGCATACCTATGGATCTTCACAAACATTTTCGAAAGTTTTTCATTTCAGAAAATATCGGATTTTCTGGTGGTTTTCAAACAATACAAACATTGGATTTCAAACACTACTTATGAACTCACCAACATTTCATATGTTGACGTTTTTCAAAATACTTGTATTCTCAGGGAACCAGTGAATCAAAGGAAATCATATTCGGTGACGGTTGCAGTTTATTTATGTATGAATCAAACAATTTAATTTTTGGGAATGTAATGTTTAAACAATGTATGACATGTAAACACTACTGGTTGTAATATATTAATGCACGGTGACGAATGTTGTTATGTTTCATATATATTCAATGTTATGGTATTCAATTGAGTCACGACAGCCCCCGGACGTTTCCGCCGTCTGGTTCGGGGGCAACTTGCCTTTATACTTTTTAGAAAACTTTTTTATGATACGAGACCGATGTATGCGTGTAAAAATGTATGTTTGAAAAAACATATTGTTTATGAAAATGTTTTGTCAGAGGGTTTTTGGTCCTCTTTGCATTTATAGTTTGTATATCTTATGTGGTTCGATATACTTAGTTCACTATAAACAATGCTCTGATATCAATCTGTCACACCCCCAAACCAGAATGGCGGAAACATTCGTGGGTAGATGACTTCACGTAGTATCATAACAATTGAATATCGTAAAGAAAGTAACACAACTATCATATATATAATAAAAACGGACATTGTTGAGTTATACATGCTTCCCAATAGAATATTACAATATCATGATTTAAAATGTTTGATAATAAACGCCTTAGCGTTCCTTCTTCAAAAGCTGGTAGCTACCTATATTACTGATTCACTGAGAAATACAAGTGGTTTCAAAAAAGTGTCAACAATAAAGTTGGCGATTTCATAAGTGTTTTTGTACTGAAAAAGTATTTCTTTTTGGAAGAAAATAGATGAATTAGTTTCTAGAAAATCCAATACTTTCCATATATAGTTTGAAAAGTTCCCAAAGTTGAAGTGCGTTAGTATCTTTCGTACTTACATGATAAAGATGAAATTTTGGACTTAAAATAATGTAAATACTGAATGCATATATGAGTCTCATAAATCAAGCTTGTTATTATACTTTCGTGTGAGTCTTATAACCATACTATTGACACAAACTGCCTGTAACAACATTCCCCAGGTGTTGTAGTGTTATGACATTTGTCACCCCAGACCTGTCGGTCTAATTGTAGCTAACAGTTTAGGTGCGGGGTTGTCAATCCCGTATAGATCTATACACAAGTATCACGTTCTCCTTCCAAGAGATTATGGCTTATAATACAGGACTTGAAATGCATACTTAAGAGTACGTTGAAGTTGAATATCTCACATCACTTTGTATAAATAGATTTACGATAAGAAAGACTTTATTTCACTTTTGGTGAAAGTAATTCGTTTTTCAAGATGTATACGTAAGAATGTATGAAGAACTCGCAAACTGTACCCATTATAGTTTTTCTAAAAGTATGTTCCATTCGGTGAAAATAACTTGGTGAAATAATAAACTTTATACGTAAAGTAAGATGTTGGTATCGAATAATAATAAAATAGATGTTGTATTTATAAAGTGATACGTTTTCTTGTATTGTACTTGTATTCCCCCCCCCCCTAAAACATGAAAACACTTGAAAAGTAGGGTATGAACTCACTTGTTCGGTTTGAAGAGAGTGAGGCTAGAGTCGAGCAGAACTTCAACCGCGGAAAGCTGCATCTTCGAGCTTCTCGAGGATCTCGGTAGCGTAGAACCTTCGTCGGGGGCACGGGTGTGGAACCGAGGGTGTCGGGATGGCCTCTGGTGCTTACAAGTGTGTGAAGGTGAGTGAGAGTTTGAGAAAAGCATGCCAAAATCCGGAGTTCATGCCCTCTATTTATAGGGTTGAAGGCGCGAGTACGCTGGGCATACCACCAGAGTACGCTCGGCGTACGTGTTACGTTGGGCGTAACTTTGCGTCATGGCTTACGACTCGAGTCTAGCTAGGCGTAGAGTTTGCAGTCGATGTGTAACGCCTGTGTTTTCGGGCTTGCCATTTTTAGCAATGTAATGGTCTAGGTTAACCTTTGTAACCCGTTTTAAATAATAAGAGTGTATTATCTGAGTATTATGTGTTTTGTGCTTAATTGCTTAATTATATGGTATGATTAATTAAGAATAAAAATAAGCGTCAAAATTTAAGTGTAAAATAAACTTGATATCTTCGATTAATGTTGTAGTAGTTGAAATGAGGTTTCCGAATATATATAGAACGCCCAAATCTGACTTCGTATGAGGAAGTTATGATTTATCGAAGTTTCGGCTTAGCGGTATGCAGCCTAAAACACTCGATTTGAGATCGAGCGGTTTTTAGCCGAAGCAATCTAAACGAGGATCGAAGGCCTCGTTGTTGGTATCGAAGCGATGAAAAGTTAGGCGAGAACGGACGTCAAATGAAGAAGTTATGAATTTATAACGAAGTTTTTCTGTCCCGGCCTATTAAAAATAAATAATAAAAATAATTTAAAATTAGCAGACGGAGTCTAAACGAAAGTTGTAGAGCGTAGTCTCACCTTCGCGTGGATATAAAGAACGTCAAAACGGAGTTCGTATGAAGAAGATATGAATTTCCAAAGTTTATTAATAATTTGTATTTAAATTTAATTGGAAAATCCGGCATTATCCGAAGAGGAGTCATCGGACTCATCCGAAGTACGCCCCGATTACTCGTGTACGCCCCGCGTACACCGAGGAATGTCGACACTCGCACTCGAGCACTTTGGATACGTAAGCGATGACGTTTCGGAGCAGTACGCCCCACGTACTCCGAGGCTCCAGCCTCCTATAAATAGGATCCGAAGGCAGCCGACTCAATTGCTATTTTTCTCTCTTCTCTCTCCCGTTTTGCATCGATTTGCGTGCTAGAAATACCCCGAAGCCCTGGTATTATTCTCGAGCACCGAAGCAAGACCCGAGATCCCGAAGATCCCAAGAAGTGCGATTCCCGAGCCGAAGCTCTGCCCGCGAGAAGTTCGATTTTTGTGGAGATCTTCCAGATCTGCTGAGGATTACTACTTTTGCAAGTCGTAGTGCTGTCCGATCATCTTCTGATCAAGTGAGTGTATACTACCTTTCATAAACACGATAATAATACAAGTTTGGTTTCAGTGTATTAAGTATATTGTTGTTTATAGGTGTGAGTGCGTGGTCACTTTCTTCTGACGCATATTATGAAGTATTTTATACGAAATACGTGTTATGTGTATATTTTGTGTTATATGTGTGAATGTATATTCACTCTCTTCTATCTCATAGATCTGATTTGTTTTCTATGAAATACGTGTTATATGTGTGTGCCTCATCTGTTATGTGGAATATGTATTGATCAAAGCATGCTATACAGGTTTTTATCTATGTATAAAAATGCATATTTTTATCTACTAATATGTTGGGTAGAACATGGGTAGATAGTTGGTGTGTAATAAACAGATGAGAGGCCTCGTTGTTGTTTTGATTCAGTCATCTAGCGGAGTTTAGATGACGACCATAGACTTTTCTAGACAGTCTTGTGGAACATTAGCAGGTTCGCCACCTGTAGGTGTTAATGAATTTGGGTGTTCATTCGCTGTACTCCATCCCCCTCATGGTTGCCTTATTTGACTTATATTGTTGAGGAACCCCTGAAGAATGTGTTGTCGCCCCGATGAAATATTCTTAGACTAGGTCCCTTATGTTAGTTGTCTTAGGGACATAAAGTGAGAATAACGGGAATGGGTAATTGGGTTATTATTGGTTGGTGAAAATTAAATATGATTATTTATTGTG
Organism: Lactuca sativa; assembly: GCF_002870075.4. Taxonomy (NCBI): domain Eukaryota; kingdom Viridiplantae; phylum Streptophyta; class Magnoliopsida; order Asterales; family Asteraceae; genus Lactuca; species Lactuca sativa. The sequence goes on along the minus strand of NC_056623.2, from coordinate 129,644,523 downwards.
GGTTGAAAACCCTATATGCTCACCAGGCTCCCAAGCCTGACCCACTCAGTTTTATTTGTATTACAGGAAGTGGCGCGAGGGCATAAGATGGATGAACCATCAAGTTGTTTTGTTTACAAGTCTGTATATGTATATATTTGTTAAATGACTTCTAATGTTATCGTTTATGCTTATTGGTCTATATCGGAACATGACAACCCGAGTTTTGATTATATAATGAAAATACATTTCTTTTATTGAATGCTTTGGTAAACATTGTTTTATCATGTTTTGTTTTTGGGAACAAATCCCACAACTCTTTCAAATCAAAAGGATTTACTCTCAAATTATTTTAAAAGCATAAATGAAAATCGGTCTTTTCTGGCCGCGATTTTGGGAATGTCACAGTTGGTATCAAAGCATTAATTTAAGCACTAGGAATTTGTAGGATTTTTAGACTTAAACTTAGAATGCTAAGTGAAGTTTTGAGATGTGTGTCTGTTATGTTTTAGACATGAGCACTAGTTTATTTTAGGAAAGTTGCCTAAAATGCTTTATGTGCTAAATGTTATATGTTGCCATATATGATATATTTGTTCGGATCTATGGTCTGTTGCCGACCGGATCTAGAAACTTTATGTGTGTAGGATTCTAAGCATGCGTCTACGATATTAGAACTAGCATGTAAACGTTTTGGAGTGATAAGGATGATTTGAATATCTATTGTAAATGAGGATCTAATTTCACCTTATTCGGTGTGTAGATCAAAAATGGTGAGAACGAGGAGTGGAGTTGGAAATGCTGATGAAAACAGGATTCAACCACCAGTGATTGAGCAAATACTTGTCGTAGCAACAGCACCTGAGCCAATAACCATGGTTGCTATGCAATTGATGATTCAGACGATGTTGGATCGTCAGATGGATGAAACTAGACGGTTTCTTCAACAGAATCATGAAGAACTGTCAATTCGTGTGGAAGGGCCCGAATTAAATGAAGGGCACTCGGAAGGTGGAAACTTCAGTCGGTCTGTTGGTCAAGCCAACCCACCGATAGTTAGGCAAGACAACCATGATGGAAGGAATGATGGAATGGGATGCAAGTACAAGGACTTTCTAACTTGCAAACCATCGACCTTCAATGAAAAGGAGGATCCGATTGGGGTTATGGATTGGATCTCCGAGATGGAATTGGCCTTCATGACTTGTGGCTGCAGACGCAAGTTGCAGACTATCTATGCAGTGCGTCAATTCCGAGGTGGAGCCGTTCGTTGGTGGAACACTCTAGGGAAGACTTTGAGCCCTAATGAGCCACTGCAATTGACATGGGCAGAGTTCTTGGTGCAGTTCAAGCGCAAGTTCTGCTCGGCTCAAAATCTATTGGAATTGGAGAACAAATTTTTGGCATTGACGAAAGGCAGCATGTCAGTTGATGAGTACACCAATAACTTCACCGATAAGATGGAGTTTGCCTTGCGTATCGTCCCAGACGAGCTGACAAAGGTGGACCGATATGCAAAGGGACTCCCATGGGAGTACGAGGTGCCAGTACGTCAGGCACATACTCAAGAGGCAGCTATCTGGGCTGCCAAGTCTGTTGAGAACATGATTAAGGGGAGAACCACCGTCAAGGTTGAGGTTGGTGAGAAAAGAAAGTCTAAGGGAATATCTGGTTCCGGTAAGAAAGGCAAATTTTCGAAATCTGATTCGAAAAAGTTTGGAGGAAAGGGAGGTGAAGCGAAGTGGTGTCATAAGTGTAAGAAAAAGCACTTTGGGAAATGTAGCGAGGATGTGACCTGCTACAAGTGTCGAAAGGTTGGACATTTTGCCAATGAGTGTCCGAACAACAAAAGGATGTGTTTTGGTTGCAATGAAGAGGGGCATAATTTGAAGGACTGTCCGAAGAAGAAGGAGGCAGCTAGGCCTAACATTCCACCAAAGCCGAAGGCGAGAGCCTTCCAGATGACACTTGAGGCCGCGAAAGATGAAGCTGATGTCGCTTCAGGTACCTTTCTCTTAAACGAATTTCCTGCTGAAATTTTGTTTGATTCTGGAGCCAACAAATCCTTTATTTCGCATGAGTTTGGTAGAAAGCTAGCTTTGCCTATTGATAGACTAGATAATGCTTTATTAGTCGAAGTAGCTAGTGGCAAGTTTGTACCTGTTAGCCATCATATGAAAAACGTCTTAATCGACCTTAATGGGAATAAGTTTCACGAGCAATTATTGCCTATTGAACTAAACGGTTTCGACATCGTGTTGGGAATGGATTGGCTTAGCGCCAATGATGCCGAAATTTTATGCAAGAAGAAGATAGTTAAAGTAAACCCGCTTGGGAAAGATTCGTTTATGGTGTATGGGGACAAACAGCGAGTGAATTCTCGTATCATTTCCCTAATGAAAGCCAGAAGGTGTTTGACTAAGGGATGTACATCATATTTAGCATTCGTGATTGATGCTAAGAAAGAAAAGAAGGTGATGCAGAGTATTCCAGTGGTGTGTGAGTATCCGAAAGTATTTCCCGAAGATCTTCCTGGATTACCACCTGATAGACAAGTGGAGTTCAGAATAGAGTTGTTACCAGGAACCACGCCAATAGCAAAAGCACCTTACCGATTAGCACCGATGGATATGAAGGTGCTAATGATGCAACTTCAGGAATTATTGGACAAAGGTTTCATTAGACCTAGTTCATCGCCCTGGGGAGCTCCGGTGTTATTTGTGAAGAAGAAAGATGGAAGTATGAGAATGTGCATTGATTACAGAGAGCTGAACAAGGCAACAATAAAGAATAGATATCCGTTGCCAAGGATTGATGACCTGTTTGATCAATTGCAAGGTTCGAGCTATTTCTCGAAGATCGGTCTTACGTAAGGATATCATCAGCTAAAAGTAAGAAACCAAGATGTCGAGAAGACTGCATTCAGAACTAGATATGGACACTACGAGTTCTTGGTTATGTCGTTTGGACTAACCAATGCTCCGGCAACATTCATGGATTTGATGAATAGGGTTTGTAATCCGTTCCTTGATAAATCCGTGATAGTGTTCATAGACGACATTCTGATCTACTCGAAAAGCCAGGAGGAGCATGGCAGACACTTGCGAGAAGTGTTGGAAGTTTTGAAGAAGGAGAAGCTGTATGCGAAGTTCTCTAAATGTGATTTTTTGATTCGTGAAGTCCAATTCTTGGGTCACGTGGTCAACCAAGAAGGGATAATGGTTGATCCAGCAAAGATTGAAGCTGTAATGAAGTGGGAACAACCGAAAAGTCCCACGGAGATCCGAAGCTTTTTAGGATTAGTCGGATATTACCGAAGGTTTATCCAAGGCTTTTCTTCGATTGCTACTCCATTAACAGCTTTGACCCACAAAGGAGCTACTTATGCTTGGAGTGATAAGCATAAAGAAGCATTCGAGAAGCTAAAGAAGAAGCTATGTGAGGCACCGATACTTTCTTTACCCGATGGATTTGAAGACTTCGCTGTTTATAGCGATGCATCTAGGGTTGGATTGGGTTGTGTTTTGACCCAAAGAGAAAAGGTGATAGCATATGCGTCTCGACAACTGAAGGAGCATGAAAAGAATTACCCGACTCATGATTTGGAGTTGGCAGCGGTAGTTTTCGCTCTGAAAATATGGAGGCATTACCTCTATGGCACAAAGTGCAAACTTTTTAATGATCATAAGAGTCTCCAATATCTCTTTAATCAAAAGGAATTGAATATGAGGCAACGACGCTGGCTAGAGTTACACAAGGACTACGACTGCGAGATACTTTACCACCCCGGTAAAGCTAATGTTGTTGCTGATGCTCTCAGTCGGAAAGTCAATCTTGAAAGGAAAAGGCCAAGAGTGTTGAGAATTGAAGTAGTCTCGACCATTCTAGAAAGTATAAAGAAAGCTCAAGAGGAAGCTTCTGAGAAAAATGACCGAAATGAGGAACGTTTGGGTAAAACGTTGGTGTTTGGTACCAACGGTCATGGACTGAAGGTATTCCAAGATCATATTTGGGTACCTAAGACAGGAGGAATCAGAGATCTTCTGATGGAAGAAGCTCACAAGACAATGTACTCGATTCATCCCGGTATCACTAAAATGTATAGGGACCTAAAACCCTACTACTGGTGGCCGACGATGAAGCTTGATGTTGCAAAGTATGTGGCTGAGTGTGTGACTTGTGCGAGAGTCAAGACACAACATCAGAAACCGTACGAGATTTTAGAACCATTGCCTGTGCCTATGGGTAAGTGGGAAGACATTGTTATGGATTTTTTCACTAAACTACCCAGAACAAAGAATGGTCACGACATGATTTGGGTAGTCGTTGATCGATTCACTAAGAGTGCGCATTTCATAGTAGCCAAGGAGAAATGGTCTATGGAAAAGCTTGCGAATTCTTACGCGAAGGAAATTGTGAGGCTTCACGGTGTTCCGTTAACGATTGTATCGGATCGTGATAGCCGTTTCACCTCAAGGTTTTGGAAAAGTCTACAAGAGGAAATGGGTACCAAGTTATGTTTAAGTACAGCTTACTATCCGCAGACTGATGGTCAGAGTGAAAGAATGATACAAACACTTGAAGGTATGCTGAGAGCATGTACCCTGGAATTCCTAGGTAACTGGGATGAACATTTACCATTGGTAGAATTTCCTACAATAATAGTTTTCACTCGAGCATTAAGATGGCACCTTATCAAGCTTTGTATGGACAGAAGTGTCGTACGCCGTCTTGTTGGCTTGAGTCTAGGGAAAAGCAGTTTATGGGACCGGAGTTGGTTCATCAAACTGCTGAAAAGTTGAAAATAATTAGGGAAAGAATGTTAGCAGCTCAGGATCGTCAAAAGAGCTATGTTGACAAAAAGCGAAGACCGATGACTTTTGAGGTTGGAGATTCGGTTTTGCTTAAAGTCTCGCCGTGGAAGGGACTTATAAGATTTGCAAAAAGGGGAAAGTTGAGTCCAAGGTTTATTGGACCGTTTAATGTTCTTCAGAGGGTTGGGAACCAAGCTTACAAGCTCGAATTACCCGAAGAACTGAATGGAATTCACAACACTTTTCATGTGTGTTATTTGAGGAAGTTCACGGGAGAAGTTCCCGATATAATTCCAATTTTTGAATTGAGAATTGATGAGAACAAAAGGTTGATTGAAGAACCAGAGGCAATTGTTGACCGAAAGACTAAGAAGTTGCGACGCAAAATGGTTGGGTTAGTGCTTGTCCGATGGAAACACACGAATGGGCCGAATCTCACCTGGGAGACGGAGAGTGACATGTTGAGTCGCTATCCGCATTTGTTTGTTGATGTGTGATTCCGGGGACGGAATCATTCAAAGGTGGAGAGAATTGTAACGCCTGTGTTTCCGGGCTTGCCATTTTTAGCAATGTAATGGTCTAGGTTAACCTTTGTAACCCGTTTAGAAATAATAAGAGTGTATTATTTGAGTATTATGTGTTTTGTGCTTAATTGCTTAATTATGTGGTATGATTAATTAAGAATAAAAATAAGCGTCAAAATTTAAGTGTAAAATAAACTTGATATCTTCGATTAATGTTGTAGTAGTTGTAACGAGGTTTCCGAATATATATAGAACGCCCAAATCTGACTTCGTATGAGGAAGTTATGATTTATCGAAGTTTCGGCTTAGCGGTATGCAGCCTGAAATACTCGATTTGAGATCGAGCGGTTTTTAGCTGAAGCAATCTAAATGAGGATCGAAGGTCTCGTTGTTGGTATTGAAGCGATGAAAAGTTAGGCGAGAACGGACGTCAAACGAAGAAGTTATGAATTTATAACGAAGTTTTTCTGTCCCGGCCTATTAAAAATAAATAATAAAAATAAATTTAAAATTAGCCGATGGAGTCTAAACGAAAGTTGTAGAGCGTAGTCTCACCTTCACGTGGATATAAAGAACGTCAAAAACGGAGTTCGTATGAAGAAGATATGAATTTCCAAAATTTATTAAATAATTTGTATTTAAATTTAATTGGAAAATCCGGCATTATCCGAAGAGGAGTCATCGGACTCATCCGAAGTACGCCCCGCGTACACCGAGGAATGTCGACACTCGCACTCGAGCATTCTGGATACGTAGGCGATGACGTTTCGGAGCAGTACGCCCCGCGTACTCCAAGGCTCCAGCCTCCTATAAATAAGATCCGAAGGCAGCCGACTCAATTGCTATTTTTCTCTCTTCTCTCTCCCGTCTTGCATCGATTTGCATGCCAGAAATACCCCGAAGCCCCGATATTATTCTCGAGCCCCCAAGCAAGTCCCGAGATCCCGAAGATCCCGAGAAGTACGGTTCCCGAGCCGGAGCTCTGCCCGCGAGAAGTTTGATTTTTGTGGAGATCTTCCAGATCTGCTGAGGATTACTACTTCTGCAAGTCGTAGTGTTGTCTGATCATCTTCTGATCAAGTGAGTGTATACTACCTTTCATAAACACGATAATAATACAAGTTTGGTTCCAGTGTATTAAGTATATTGTTGTTTATAGGTGTGAGTGCGTGGTCACTTTCTTCTGACGCATAATTATGAAGTATTTTATACGAAATATGTGACAACCCGATATTTCAATTCTTTATAATGACCTAAAAACTCAAGTATTGTAACCACTTTTGAGTTAATAAAATTAACTTTGATAATAAAATGTCCAAAAAGTTCTATTTAAATTCCTTCTATGTTTAAATGTCTTTAAACCATAATCGTACGTAAAAAGAACGCCCAAATCCGACTTCGTATATTGAAGTTATGATTTTTCCAAATGCGGCTTAGCAACAGACAACTAAAAACTCGAATCGGAGATCGAGTGACTTTTGGTCGGAATGACCTAAACGAGAATCGAAGGTCTCGACAATGGTACTTCAGCGGTAAAAAGTCTGGCAAAAACCGACGTCAGATAAAGAAGTTATGAATTTTTAAAGAAATTCCTTAATCACGTCATTTTAATAAATAAATAATAAAAATAATTTCGGAATTTGCCAACGGAATCTAAACGAAAGTTGTAGAGCGTAGTCTCACCTACGCGTGGATATAAAGACCATCGAAAACGGAGTTCGTATGAAGAAGATATGATTTTTTGAAGTTTATTAAATAAATTATACATTTATTTAATTCAAAAATCCGGTAATATCCGAAGAGGACTCAGTTTCCTCATCCGAGGTACGCACCGCGTAACCCTATACGCCCTGCGTACCCGAGGGCCTTGGTCTCGATTCGTCCACGACGCCCCTATGCGAGGCTACCGACCCGCCCATCCGACCCGCCCCATCTGATCCGTCCCATCCGAAGCCGAGGCAGTCGAGGACTCGGTCATGCATGACGTACGAGTATGAGCTGCGTACTAGCGTACGCCCCGCGTACCGAGGCTTCTCAGACCCCCTATAAATCGCATGCGAAGGCTTCCGAAAAACTTGCTCATTTCTCTCTTTTCTCTCACGATCTTGCCTCGTTTTCCGTGCCCGTTCAAACCCGAAGCTCTGGTCTTTTTGCTCAAGTCCCGAGGGTCGATTTTACTCCCGAGATTCCCGAGAATCCCGAGAAAAATCCGTTTCCCGAGACGAAACTCTGCCCGGTTTTCCATCTCACTATCTTCAAACTTTCAAGTGAGTTCATACCCCTTAATTTACCTTTTAAATGTTCTATAAATTCTTTTATATGCTTTCAAGGGGGGGATTACAAGTAAAACACACGAGTATTATCGTGTGTTACATAAAGAACTATTTTATATGTTTTTATATATCCAAATCACATGCGATTTACAAACTTTATAGGGAACTTTCATATATATAACATATGTTAAAATAGCATTCTATCTTTTGAAATATAAATTGTTGTAATGCATGTATAAACTAAACTTTTCTTAGATTATATGTATACTTGTCTATCTTAGACTCTACACCAAAAATCTATGCTTTCATAACAAATGATTCCTTTTCTAGGTATTTCTAAACAAACGAGACACGCTTTTAGAAAACTATAATAGGTATAGTTTTACGAACAAATTTCTAACTATTATGTATTAGAAACATGAATTTCAAGAAGTCACTTTCGTATACAAGAACAAACGTAACATTTTAACAAGTAGATCTGTTTTTATACCACGGTTTTTGTGAGACACTAACTTCACGTACGTTCGAGTACACATTTCAAGTCCTGTATTATATACCAGAATCCCTTGGAGGGGGAGCATGGTGTTTGTGTATAGATCTATACGGGCTTGACAACCCGCGCCCTGACTGTTAGCTGCAGTCCACCGTTTGGGGTGACAAACGTCATAACATTCCAACGCCTGAAGAACGTTGTGTATAGGCATTCCGAGTCAATAGTATGGTTATAAAACTCACATGGGGTATTAAAAATGCATTGATTTACGAGGTTTTCAAACACATTGGTTATTTTACACTTACATACATTTTACAAACAAACATTTGTCTTGAGTGAAGGCTACTTTTATACTAGTAGAAAATATAGGATTTTCTAAACACAAACAAACAAAGACAAAACATTTCATTTCATACAAACATTGTCACTTAAATACTTATGAAACTCACCAGCTTAAATGTTGATCTATTCTTTCAAAATTACTTGTATGTCCCAGGGAATCAGTAATTTCAGGTATCATTATGCTTTTGATGAAGGGATGTTGCGGCGCCAGTTTAATCTCGTACTTTGACATCATATTGTAATTGGTTTTGAACATGTAACTTTTGACAAATGTAAACTTTCCATTATATATATGATGGTTGTATTGCTTTCTTTACTATGCATTCATTTGTTACGTTACCACATGAAGTCATCCGCCTCCGAACGTTTCCGTCGTTCAGGTTTGGGGGTGTGACAGATTGGTATCAGAGCAATGTTTATAGTGAACTAAGTATATCGAAACACATAAGATATACAAACTATAAATGCTTAAGGGACTAATACTCTCTGAGAAAACAATTTTTCTTTTTACGCTTAAGCAGCGTTGCGTTCAACTTAAATTGATAGTTCATTTAAGTACAATTTCATGCATACCACAAATTATTTTCGTGTTATCCAACTATACAAGTATTTAGACAAGTTGACACTACGATTAGGACTCGATATATGTAATCAGATTTTGGACAAATATAGCGTGATCAACTATATTTGCCCGAGATTGGACCAACGTATATCGAGGAATGATCGTAGTAAGCAACAAGTCAAAACTTACCAAACCATTACAAGAATCAAACACAAGAATTTAAATACTATAGGAGTATTTGCTATCTAAACTAGTTTAACTTAAATGTTTTGCATGTTCAAACTTTATTCAATTCTTATAACCCTATTTCTCGTATAGTCAAATGGCTGGATTTCACCACCCTGGCAACCCCTACTTTCCCAACCAAGGCAACGGAGGATGGATCGAAGATGATCCTGAAGAGGACGAGGAACCCATAGAAGTAGGTGATGACTCCGGTACCGACTCAGAGCCGGAAGTTATCAACCCACCACCCATTCAACCTCCCGTCTTCGTAAGGAACTTTCAGGGACCGACTCCCGTCTGGGGAAGTCACCTCCATCATTGGAGCCAACAACAAGGCATACGCCCTCCCTACGACATGTGCCGGGACTTCTATGATGTCCGCGGTGGAGGTTCGGCTGATCGAGCACTCCCGGTAATGGTGGGTAAGTTAGCCAATCAGTCCTATCAGTCCAGAGTTCAAGCTAGCCGACTCCGGGATGTCAACGTGGAAGTGCAGGTTCACACTTCTGACATCCGTAGGCTGGACAAGATACAAGAAAATGCTCAACTCCAAACCAAAGCATTTCAAGCGCAAATGATTGCAGCCCTCGTTGAACTGAGGGAACAACAAGCCGCTTTTGATAGGCGTCTAATGGAGTCGAAGCAATCAGATGCAGAGTCAAGCTCCAAGCGCAACCTACGTCGCAAGTAGTGCTTGTCAAGGACTCAAATTTTGTTATAGCTTAGGACCTCGGCTAAAAGTCTTTAAATTTCTCGAACTTTGTAATCGGAGACCCTTATAGGGGTCAAATTTTCGTGATCGTTGTAACAACTTTTATATTAATATAAGTGACACTATTATTACTACGTTAAGTATTTCGTTCAAACCTTGAAAGGTCTTTGAGAAACCAAATACTTGCTTCATACTTTCAGTCTTACAAATAACTTTCATTCTTCTATTTTAAGACTCATACTATCATCTGTTTTTGAACTATAGCGATTTAGTTCATGAGACACATACATTTTCTATTCTATGGAATTCTTATCTTTACCTTTTCAACCTATAGTTGAAGGATGCCTCCGCGTAGGAATCCAAGGGGAAGCAACGGTGGGGAAGCACCTGTACCACCACCACCTCCACCACCTCAATTTGATGCTGTTATGTTCCAAGCAGCAGTCACCGCAGCGGTGGCAGCTGCCATGTCACAGATCAATAACTCGAGTACTAATGGCTCGGGATCTGGCACACACCCATCCAACCATGGCGAGAGTCATGGACCACCCCGAGAATGTACCTATAAGGACTTCACTAATGCCAAGCCCCGGATGTTTTATGGAACTGGTGGTGTGATGGCCCTGAGGCAGTGGATTGAAAGGACGGAGGCAGTCTTTGAAATCTGCTCCTGTCCCGAGCACAGCAAAGTCAAATTTGCAACTTTCACCCTTATTGATAAAGCTTTAACTTGGTGGAATGGCCACGTTAAAGTACGTACCCTAATAGTGGCAAACTCCATAAACTGGGAGAGCCTAAAAGCCATGATGATGAGAGAATACCGCCCACAGGGAGAGATTCAAAAGCTCGAACACGAACTATGGACTCTCGGAATGGTTGGTACCGACATCGCTACTTATACCAACAGATTCTTCAGCTTCTCTTGCCACACGAACATTATCATCATCAACATTGCGTCGACTCTTGCGTTTCAGCAAGTCGGCAATGGTTTCTTGATCATCTTCCTCAGCAATTTTCTTGCCTTTATCCTTCACACCCGAACCAGAGGCTTGGCCTACAGGAGGAGGTTCGGTTGTGTGAGTTGCCTTTGAGGAATGAGGTGGTTGCGATCCTTACTCCTTTTCTCCCCCTTGTTTCGGATTGGACACGAAATCGAGTAGCCCTTCAATTTTACTTAACAGATCCAGGGCAGGAGCAAGCTTCTCTGCAAGGGTACGCCTCACAGAATGATTTAGGATCGGATCGTGAGCTTCGAGGATGTTAGAGATGGCTGAGTGGACATCCGAAACACACGTCTTGATAACCTCCCGTTCGGACCGAAGAGCGTCAATTTGTTGTTGAGAATTGGAAAGTTGAGCACTCTTGACCTTTAGGGCAGTGGTCTTCCTTGCCAGAACATCCATCAACGAGTTCTCAGCAGCCAGATCCTCTTGGAGTTTAGAGAGGCGCTCGTCAATAGAGGCACAGAGGGCAGAGTTTTCGTCTGTCAAAGATTGACGAAGTGTGGCAAAGGACTTCAACTTTGTAGAAACAAACGTGGCCAACCGTTGAACAATTGGTTCCAACGTAGTCCTGGTTGCATCTGCGCTCTCCTATAAAGATTTTAACAGGGTAAAGGCATCAGAGAATAGTTTATCGACTTTTTCGGTCGCAGCCTCACAAGCTTTCGTGGAGGCATCAATGGTGGCGGTGGCAGAAGCGACCGAATCTTGCTGAGCCCTTGAAAAGGCATCAACAATCTTCTGAAGAGCGGCTTCAGAGAGGGATGATTGAGAGGTAGAGGAAGAGGAAATGAGCAAGTCGACCTTGTCATGAAGCTCCTGAATATGCTTCTTTGTGACCAGAGCGTCCTCATCATCATCACTCTGCACTTGAAACGGACTGTAATTGACCGAATCAAATGTCATGTTTTCCCCGCCAAGGAAAGGGTTATCTCCGTTAGAGGCATGACCGGGAGATGGTGGGGGTGGTGAAGCTGGGGGTGTAGTGGTATGGGTAGGTTTAGGTTGGGTGGTTTTGGGTGTAGGTGTAGGTGTAGGTTCGGTTTGTTTTTGAGTAGGGGTAGGTTCGGGTGCTTTTTGGGTTTCGGTTGTGTTTATGGGTTCGGTTGCTGGTGGTGGTTCGGTTGCATCGGTATGAACCCCCGTATCAGATACGTTGGTTGTAACCTTTGCAGTGGATGTTGTTGTAGCATCGGTGAAGATAGGTGGTGGCATAGGGATTGAGGTGTTTGGTATTTGGGTAAAGGGGTTTATGGTGGGAATGGAAGTTGGAATTGTTTGAGTAGGAGAGGGAATTGGAGAAGTATGGATTTGCATGTCAGGAGTAGGTGATCTAGGTGGTGTGTTGCCCCTTGGAGGTGTGTTGCCTCTTGGAGCGTCGTCAGAATCCGAACTCTCACCCTCCGACTCACTGGAAGAGGAGGCGATAATCAGCTTTCGCTTTGGTTGTGTCTTTCGCCTCTTCTGCTGCGGTGACTGAGCAGCTTTGGTAGCTTTCCTCTTTTTAGGAGAAAGGCCTTTAGCCCCTTTTGCCACTTGCTTCCCTTTGTCTGCCTTTTTGCCTCTAGGTGTAGGCTTGTCAGCATCGTGAATGGATTTCAGCATCTCCGGCGTGAGATCCCTCGGACCAGACTTCTTGAACTCTTTGTAGGTCCGGATGATCCTGCTGTCAGCTGGAACATCAGCGTACATGGTTTCCGGAATGGAACCATTGAATGGGAATTTTGAAGCATCGGAGACGATGATCTTCGTGGTATGGAATGTACCAATCGAAGACATCGGTGCGCCGGCGACAGTGGGGATGTTGTACTTGTCCATGACCCACTTCATTATCAGGGTCCAAAACCTCGCATACGACACCTCAGAATGTCGTGAAGAAGAAGATAAACTTTGGATGAGTTGTTGCCAGAGAACAAACACATAGTCGACATTAATGCCGTTGTATACGCCGTACAAGATGGACAGGAATAGTCGACTGGAGCCATCTGAACCAGAGCTTCTTTCTGAAAGACCCTTGAATAGCACAGTGAACATTCCGTTCCACTGTGGTAGCAAGCACGATTTCTTGAACTTAGCGACGGAAGTTAGCGCCTCCGTATACCCCATATTGTAGAACATGTTGAAGAGGTGCCCCATCGGAATTGTCTCTGGATGAACTCTTGCAGGATCAGCTTCAAACCCTAGCAGAGAGCAAAAGCGTTGCTTGGAGATGGACGCTTTGTGATGAGAAACTTCGAAGAAGATCCTATCGACCACTTTATCGTAATGAGCAGTCGCATAGATCTGCGAAAAGAACTCCATTGGCACTGATTCCGCCCTTGAAAGTGCAGGTGCAATTGGTGAATACTTCAAGCACTCGATGATTGGGAACATGTAGGAGTCATAGGCGTGAGGCGTTAAGTCGATGATGAGACATTGTTGAGGGTGAATGGGAAGGATGTGAGAAGTAGCATGAACAGAGGATGAATCTGCCATTGTTGAAGATAGGGAAGAAGATGATGAACAGTTAGGGTTTAGGGAATTCTTGCGCTCTGAGAAATTTGATTGCAGTAAAGAGGTAAATGGTAGATGTTTTCGCCTTTTATACTGGGGTTTAAGGAGAGAGAAAAATCTTCCAAAATCTTCTTTCGAAATACCAAGAGTTTTCCGGAGTGACTGATGCGTCACAGTTGGGGAACCGATGATCACGCATGAGAGAAAGTGTCAAATTCCGAAGAACACGCCTCCCATCAAGCGTCGTTTCTGATAAACCGTTTCAAATTCACACGCGCCCTTTCTGTGCCAGAGAAGAACCGTTTCAAGTTCGCACGCTTTCCCTTTTCCGCCGGTTAAAATCAAATCAATTAAACTCCCGCCTGAGTCAGCAACTCTTCATCTTATCCCTTGAAAGTATAATGGCATCTTTTGAATAATACGCCCACGTGGATTAAAATTGACCTCAGCTTTTAATCAACCACCAATCCAAAGAAAAAGCCTGTAATTATCATAACCAGAATTTTGGAAAATCAAAGATTTTCGTGCTAAGGGTGTAAAAGATAAGAAATAAAGCAATTCTTTTTAGGAAACATTGTGATGTCAATAAAGACACGAAACAAAGGATCCCGGGCACGAATCTCTTCCTTCAAAGTCAAGAGAGACCTTAAAGTGTTAGTGTGGTTTCCCGTTGAATAACGATCAAACACTTATTAAGAAGTGATGAAAGGCTTCTTTTAATTAGGCTTCTTAGGGTGGCTTTTTCTTTGATTCAACAGTTCTAATCTTGAAATAAGATAGAAAGTGAACAAAGTACTTGTGAGACCGGTGTAGTCTGTTGAACAAGTAGGTGGATAATAATTTTAAAGTGGCTGGGAAATATAAAATCTCAACAAAAAATTAAAAACTGGATCCCAAGGGAAGAAATGTTATGGTTTTTAACAATTTCATAGGAATCACAAAAAATATAAATTTGAGATTTCATGAAGATACGTCCGTCAATTCGTTAGTGAAAACTTGAGCAAATTAATTGTTCACCGTCAATTCAGATTAGGTATTGAATTTTGGGTTTCACTCAGCTCGTAGTGGCACGAAACTAAGATCATAAACGCAGTTTTTGAGTAACCATAAACCTCAGTGGTAATTTCTGAGAGTCTCAAGGGTTACGTTGGTGAAACGAATTTAATGGAGAAATGTAATAGAGATGGTGTAAGAAATCAAAGTACCTCTGCTGTGAAAAGTAGGACTAAGCAGAAAACTCTTATCTCATGTGAGAAGAGAGTTAGGTAGCTCACGATTAGAATAAATGTGATAGCCTAATTGGAAAGACAAGGTTTTTGTATACCAAGTCATTAAGGCTATTATTCAGAATCTGATGAGGCTTTGGGCACATACAGCAGCATGCTTCTAGGGACACTTAACTAATTCAACAATTTCCCCATAAACGAACGAACACACAAATAAAATTAAAGACAAAAAGCAAACAAAGAACAAAATATTTTTGGAGTTTTTGATATATTAAAAAATAAATGATAAAAAAAATAAAAAATAATAAAAAAATAAGACTAAAAAAGAAAATAAAAAGATTTAAAAAAAACTTTGGAACCGAACCCGAGCGTTCGGTTGATTTCGGTTGTGAAAAATTTTGAAAAACCGAACCCGAGCGTTCGGTTGGTTTCGGTTTTGAAAAATTTTGAAAAACCGAACCCGAGCGTTCGGTTGGTTTCGGTTTTGAAAAATTTTGAAAAACCGAACCCGAACCTTCGGTTGGTTTCGGTTTTGAAATATTTTGAAAAACCGAACCCAATCGTTCGGTTGGTTTCGGTTTTGAAAAATGTTGGAAAACCGAACCCGAACCTTCGGTTGGTTTCGGTTTTGAAAAATTTTGAAAAACCGAACCCGAACGTTCGGTCTATTTCGGTTACCGAAGAAATTAGATTTTCAAAGAGGAAATACTTTTGATAATGAAAGAAATGTAATAAGAACAATTATACATGAAATTTACAACCAAGAAAACTACCTTTGATTGATGAGCGAAGTCCAGATTATTCAACCGAACCTGAGCGTTCGGTTCATTTCGGTACATGAGTACAAAAACCGAACCCGAACGTTCGGTCTATTTCGCTTCTTACTTGTGAGTTTGAGATGTAGTTTGAGGTACTGACTCTGATTCCATCATACCTATCCCTTGTAGAATTTTGTTGAATGACGCTTCAGGAAGAGCTTTGGTAAAGACATCAGCCAGTTGATCAGTGGTTCTAACAAAGTCAATTTCAACGTTTCCATCTTCCACATGATCTTTGATGAAGTGATACCTTAGTGCTATGTGCTTAGTCTTGGAGTGTTGCACTGGGTTATGACAGATCCTAATTGCACTTTCAGAGTCACAATATAGTGAGATCTTTTTCATATTGAGTCCATAGTCTCGAAGTTGACTCTGGATCCAAATCACTTGAGAGGTACAGGATGCAGCTGCAATGTATTCTGCTTCAGTTGTAGATAAGGACACACATGTTTGTTTCTTTGATTACCAGCTAACCAACTTCCCGTCAAGGAATTGGCAGCCACCAGTGGTGCTTTTCCTGTCGAGTCCACAACCTCCAAGGTCTGCATCTGAGTAGGCTTGAACAAAGAAGCCTGAGTTGGAAGGATACCACAGACCTAAAGAAGTAGTTCGCTTGAGATATCGTAGAATGTTCTTTACTGCAAGCATGTGAGGTTCGCGTGGGTTTGCCTGAAATCTAGCACAATAACAAACAGAGAACATTATGTCAGGCCTGCTAGCAGTAAGATACATCAGTGAGCCTATCATTTGGCGATAAAGCGTAATATCAACAGCCGGTTTATCCAAGGATGGGGTGAGCTTGGTGCCGAACGCCATTGGAACTTTGACTTTTGAATCTCCCATCATGCCAAATTTTGCAAGGAGAGTCTTCGTGTAAGCTTCCTGATTAATAAAGATGCCTTCGGGTCCCTGTCTAATATTTATACCAAGGAAAAAGTTAATAAGACCCATTGAGCTCATTTCAAATTTAGTCTCCATCAGCTTTCTGAAATCAGCCGTTAAGCTGGGATTCGTAGAGCCAAAGATGATATCATCGACGTAAATTTGAACAATCATAAGGTGGTTACCTTCCTTCTTGCGAAAGAAGGTTGGGTCAACCGAACCTTGTTTGAATTTGGACATCTTTAAGAATTTTGTCAGCGTTTCATACCAGGCTCTCGGAGCTTGTTTCAGTCCATACACGGCTTTGTCCAAAATGTAACAGTGATTAGGATACCTTTCATTTACGAATCCAGGAGGTTGCTCCACGTACACTGTTTCTTCGAGTTCACCATTGAGAAATGCACACTTGACGTCCATTTGGTAAACTTCAAAGTTTTTGTGTGCAGCATAGGCGAGAAAGATTCTAACTGATTCCAGCCTAGCAATAGGAGCGAAAGTCTCTTCATAGTCAATCCCTTCCTCCTAACAGTATCCTTTCACTACCAGACGTGCTTTGTTTCGAATCACGTTCCCTTCCTTGTCCATTTTATTCCTGAAGACCCATTTGAGACCAACAACCGAGGCATCTAGAGGAGTTGGAATAAGTCGCCAAACTTTGTTCCTTTCGAATTCATTCAGTTCGTCTTGCATAGCTTGAACCCAATCGGAGTGATCAAGAGCAGTGTTAACTGTCTTTGGTTCAACTTTTGATACGAAGGAATTATACATGCAGAATTCGACTTTTGAAAACAAGGAAGTTTGTTTTGCCTTGAGTTGTGATCGAGTCAGAACCTTTTCAGATACATCACCAACAACTTGAGAGACAGGATGATCTCTGGTCCATTTGACGAGAGGAGGGTAGGTTGGATCAAAGGTTGGATCCAATTCAGTGTTTATCATCTCTTCTGGTTCGGACTGACTTTCATAGTCATAGGACATATCAGCATGCTCCCCCTCGACAGATAAGCTTTCAGGAATGTCATGAGTATCTTGAGCTACAGAGGTTTCTTGTGGTGTTGAGCATTCAGGTGTTGATGCACCTTCGGTTGGTGTGGTACTTTCGGTTGGTGAAGTGTGTTCAGTAGCAGTTTGAGACCTTAGCTCCCCCTCAACATGTGAGCTCGGTTGTGATGACGATGGAGAATCCTCCCCCTCGACTGAAGCATTGTGTTGTGGAGGATCGTCAGAACTTGATTCTCCTTCATTCATTCTCCTTGCAGCATCGTCGACAAGTTGCTTTAAGTGATCTACCCTGTTGTCAACTGCGCTGGCTTCTGAGAGAGTGGCCTTCTCTGGTTCATCAAATAGCTCAAAGAACTTCTCAAATAGATTAGCGATTGAGGCTGTGACCTGGCCAGTTTGAGGAAAGATTTCTCCAGCTGTGTCCTCGTTGGCCTTCAGCTTTTTAACATAGCTGTCATCAAACGTCACGTAATAAGTTTCTTCTATTTTCCTCGAACGCTTGTTTAATACTCTGTACGCTTTAGAAGTTAGAGAATATCCCAGAAATATCCCCTCGTCAGCTTTGACATCAAACTTGTTGCGATGTTCTTTAGAATTGAAGATGAAACACCGTGAACCAAACACATGGAAAAACTTGACGTTCGGCTTTCTGTTGTTGATGATCTCATAAGGAGTGAGAGTGAAGCGCTTGTTGAGATATGACCTGTTCTGTGTAAAACAAGCAGCAGAAATAGCATCATCCCAAAAATATAAAGGTAAGGAAGCGAAACTTAGCATGGTTCGGGCTGCTTCACACAAAGATTGGTTTCGTCTTTCGACAATTCCGTTTTGTTGAGGTGCGTAGGGAGATGAGAAGTTGTGACTAATTCCCTTTTTTGCCAGGAATTCTTCAAATTCTTTATTTTTGAATTCCAGTCCATTATCGCTCCTGATGTTGCGAACGACTTTCTTCAGCTGTACTTCAATCTGCTTGATGAACACCTTTAGCTTATGAGTCGCTTCAGATTTGAGCTTCAGAAAGAACACCCATGTAAAACGCGAAAAGTCATCAACAATAACAAGAATGTAATTGCTACCACCGATACTTTCGATAAATGATGGACCACACAAATCAATATGAAGTAATTCTAGTGGTTCAACAACTTTAGTGTTTATTATAGATGGATGACTTTGACGACTCTGCTTCCCCATTTCACATGCAGCACACAAATGTTCTCTATCGTACTTGAGCAATGGAAGACCTCGAACATGACCTCTAGTGACAAGTTTGTTGATATCCTTAAAGTTGAGATGAGAGAGCCTTCGGTGCCACAACCAGCTTTCGTCAGATTGTGCTTTTGATAATAGGCAGATAGCTGGGTTTCCTTTGATGGGTTTGAGGTTTAGGGGAAACATTTCACCTTTACGCTCTGATTTGAGAATAACTCTTTTCGTCTTCTTCTCAATTATTTCTGAACCCTCATCGTCGAATGAAACTTTGAGACCGGTACCTCCAACAAGTTGAGATACACTGATGAGGTTGTGTTGTAATCCTTCCACGTATGCAACCTTCCGTATAGTGAAATCACCGTTTGTAATCATTCCGTAGCCTTTTATGGTGCCGAAGGAGTTGTTCCCAAACTTGACGTTTCCACCATTTGAAAGAGACCTGTATTCCCTTAGCTCTTCCTTCCTTCCTGTCATGTGACGCGAGCAGCCACTGTCAATGGACCATTCTTCGTCAAACTGCTCGTCACTGATAACCTGCAAAAATTAAGCAGATTTAGGAACCCAAAGTTTCTTGGGTCCTCGTGAGCCTTTCACAGGAACAGGAATAGTAAGAGAGATGTCAACAAGATATGTTCTTTTTATTAGTGTTGTTTCATCTTTCTTTTCGATGGTGAAAACTTTAATTTTATTAGGATTCGTTGTTTTTGGTTTGGACTCAGGTTTAACTGATGGAGCCTTTGATTTTCCTTTCAGTTCAGTTGATGATTAAGGTTTTTGAGAGTGAACAGAATGGAATTTAGAACGAGGTGGAGAGGAATTAGAAGCATTTGAAGAATTAGAGGAATTAGATTGAGATGACTTCTTGGCTGGAGATTCTAGGTGACCCTTTTGCTTTTGATCATTAGTGGGACCGACCCTAGAATTTTGATCTCTATTGTTCTCCGAACCGAACCTTTGCTTTCGGTTGATGTAGTTCTCTGAACCGAACTTCTGCTTTCGGTTGAAGTCTTTTTCTGAACCGAACCTCTGCTTTCGGTTGTTATTGCTCTCTTGTGATTCAACAGGACTTTTCTCTGACTTTAAATTCCTGTCTTGATCTGAGAAATAGGCATTCTGAGATTGCCAAAACTGTTTTCTCTCAGAGAGATTCTTCTTGTATCTCTGATTCCTTTGTTGTTTTTGATTTCTCATCTGCTTTGGTTGATGATGGATATTAGCTTTCGGTTTCTGTTTTTCTTTAGCTGGTTCACTCTGAACTGATGATGATTCGCTTGGAGGAGTGACTTCTTTTGTAGGAATTCCCTTTTCTTGAGGAACATCTTTTGTACCACTAGTACTTGGCACATCGAAGCTATCAGGCTTATT
Organism: Lactuca sativa; assembly: GCF_002870075.4. Classification (NCBI taxonomy): domain Eukaryota; kingdom Viridiplantae; phylum Streptophyta; class Magnoliopsida; order Asterales; family Asteraceae; genus Lactuca; species Lactuca sativa. The sequence continues at coordinate 129,624,603 of NC_056623.2, read as the reverse complement.
TAAGGGTTTTGATACATATCTGCCTTTGCTTTTCCATGAGGTCCTTTCAGATAGACCAACCGTTTCATCAGCATTATCAATGGGAGCTGACCAGAAGAACTCATCACAACCATCAGCATTGTCTTCGTTTACAATGGCTATGAGTTCAGCGGTCTGATGTTCGGTTACGCCTGTGACCTTATACACCTGATTTGGAGTGGTTCTGACCTTTTGATATACTACTGCCTTTTTTGCAAGAATCGGGGACTTTTTTTGGGACATACGAGCGAACTCTACTGAATTTTCCGAAATGAGATTCTTGTGGTTTTCGGGTTCGCTCTTGACATATTCTGAATAGTCAACTGTGTCCTCTACAGAAATTTCACTCATATTATCGTCCTCATTAAGCTCAGATGCATTTTCAACACGAATTTTGTTTTCTGAGCTCAAGTTGGCGTTCAAGGACTCAAATTTTTGTATGGTTTCGGTCCTCAGTTTCAGTTTATCATTTTCATCCAAAAGGTTTTTAAGCATGTCCTTATGGTCCTTGGACTTAATGAAAGATTCGATTTTGTCCAGTCCATACATATACGTCGGATTAACATCGTCAGATGAAATAACACTTTCACAGTTATAAGCCTCAGCATCAATTTCATCCTCCTTAAACTCAAGGAATGGTAAAATCATGCGATGAATCTTTTGTCCTATTTCACAATCCAAATGAAGCTGAGTGATATTAGTGTAAAGACGTTTAGCAATCAAACAAAAAACATTTCGTTGTTTTAAAAGCTTTAAATTGTCTCTTTGCAAATAAATGTTTTCATCTTTTGTTTTGATTAACTCCAACTCTTTCAGTTCGATCCACATCCGCCGTTCCTCACTCTTCGAAGACACCCTGCTTAATTGGTCAGTTAGGTTAGAATTGGTGACTCGAGTTTGAGTTAAACTACTGTCTAGATGAGAGATTCTTGAATTAACACTTTTTAGTTCCTTTTCGTATGAGCATTGTGGGACTTTGAATGAAACAAAAACGGATTGTACCTTCTTGATCAGTTCATCAAGCTCGTTGAACTGCACGCTGAGCGGTTTAGCTGTAAAGCACAAATTCTGTTGCTCCTTCGTGTCTTCATTCCCTCCATCAGTATTGTATCCCCTCATCTGAGATACGTCGGACACCATCAAGCACTTTCCTCCACTGCTCTCTTCTTTCGCCACATAAGCCTTTCCATGAGAAGGCTTCCTCACTTCATCATCTTCAGAGTCGGTTGACCAGACCTCCACGCCACCGAACTCATCATCAGCTACCGAACCCTGCACAATTAAAGCATTCATAGAAGGGTTATCAGTAGATTTCTTCTTCCTAATTTCATCCAGCTTTTTCTGCAACAAAGCTTCTTCATCCTTTTCATCATCCTTTTTTGCCATTTTCTTGACGACGCAATCTTTTGCATAGTGGTTCTTTCTTCCACAGTAATAGCAGCTCACTCCCGAATCTCCTTTAGCCTTCGGTTCCTTCTTTGATTCTTCAGTCTTCGGTTCATCTTTGACCTTTTCAGATCTATAACTCCCCTGCCAGTTTCAGTTTTTGTTGGTGGGGAATCTCTTCTTGATGAACCTCTTGGGGTTTGACACCATCATAGCATAGTCCTCAGAAGTGAGGTCATAGTCCTCCAAGTTGAGGTCTTCTTCCTCCATCACCGCTTTGCTTTTGGACAGGAGGGCCAACGAACCTAGGCTTGAAACCACATTTTTCTCCTGTAACACTATCTTTTCTTGAGATTTTAGGATGCCCACCAGTTTCGCCAAAGAGTAGGATTTGAATTGCTCATGCGCTTTAACTGTGGACACAACTGCCCTCCATTCAGATCTGAGGCCGTTCAAAAATGTAACCTTCTGCTCAATAAGCTTCCTTTCGATGTCATGTTTAATCATCTTGCTAAGAAGATGATTGAAGCGATCGAACATTTGAGTCACGGTCTCTTCGGCTCCCTGCTTGAATTCACCAAACTCAGACAAGAGTAAGGTTTGAATGGAGTGTTCAAGATCTTCGTCTGTAGAGTATAATTCTCGTAGCCTGTCCCATATTTCTTTTGCATTCGTGCATGAACTAACCAGCCTGAAAGTATCGGATTGAAGAGCGAATCTGATTAATCTCAATGCTTTGATATTGCACTAAAATTTATCTTTTTCGTCTTGAGCAATATCTTTAATGTCTTTCAGAAGATCATTATACTCCTTTTGAGTTTTAATAATCCTTGAAGTTGCTGAATGAGAAAAGGGTCCAGAAACGATTGCTTCCTAGATGAGATATCCATTGTCCTCAGATCCTATAACATAATCTTCAAAGTGATGCGCCCAGACTTCATAATCATGGGTGTATAGGATGGGAATCTTCGTTGTTGATCCAATGTTGTTCGAAATATTAATAGGATTGGATTGCGACTCGTCCATACTTGATCAAATAACCTGTTAAAAGATCAGACTTGTAATGTAATAAATTAGGGCAAAACAATAAATATCGAGTTACGTCAATTATGGGATGACGGCTCAATAAATATCAGTAAATGCGGAATAACCCTAATCGAAACCTTTTTCACAGAAAAGAAGTGTATGATTTACACAGCCTCCTGCTCTGATACCAATTGATAAGTTAAAAACTAACTTGAAGATCGATTAGATCTTATAACAGGTAAAATAAAGAATACGAAAACAGTAAACAACTCAAGTATAGATCGAAGAATGTCGAATGATTAATCAACAATCCTCAGCAGAGCTCGATAAAGAACTTCTACTGTAGAGGATTTAGGGTTTACAAGAACGATGAAGAAAATAATTTGTGATCTATCGTAATCGCTATCAATCGTTTACCTAATATGCATGCAAGCACATTAATTTATAATAAACCCTAACAGCTCACGGTTGGACAGGCCCAAACCGGAGTAACAAAACATGGACTATTAACTGAGCCCAATGGACGCAATACACAAAAATGCTATGCTACCCAACAGCTGTACTCCATCCCCCTCATGGTTGCCTTATTTGACTTATATTGTTGAGGAACCCCCAAAGCATGTGTTGTCGCCCCGATGAAATATTCTTAGACTAGGTCCCTTATGTTAGTTGTCTTAGGGACATAAAGTGAGAATAACAGGAATGGGTAATTGGGTTATTATTGGTTGGTGAAAATTAAATATGATTATTTATTGTGGGTTGAAAACCCTATATGCTCACCAGGCTCCCAAGCCTGACCCACTCAGTTTTATTTGTATTACAGGAAGTGGCGCGAGGGCATAAGATGGATGAACCATCAAGTTGTTTTGTTTACAAGTCTGTATATGTATATATTTGTTGAATGACTTGTAATGTTATCGTTTATGATTATTGGTCTGTATCGGAACATGACACCCCGAGTTTTGATTATATAATGAAAATACATTTCTTTTATGGAATGCTTTGGTAAACATTGTTTTATCATGTTTTGTTTTTGGGAAAAAATTCCACAACTCTTTCAAATCAAAAGGATTTACTCTGAAATTATTTTAAAAGCATAAATGAAAATCGGTCTTTTCTGCCCACGATTTTGGGGATGTCACACGATGGGACTCGACCCTGCACCTGAGTACGTTGGGCGTACTCTTGAATTACATTGGGCGTAATTCCGGCTTCAATCTTCTAAATTTTGTAACTTTCGCATATGGGCTCCGTTTTTCACGTTCTTTATATCCACGCGTAGGCGAGATTATGCTCTACAACTTTCATTTATACTCTGTCGGCTAGTTTTGACTTTATTTTTAATACTATGTTTTTAATAGGCCGGGACTGCTAAAGTCCGTTAAAAATTCATAACATCTTTATCCGACGTCTGTTTTCTTTTGTCTTTTTATCATCTTACTCCTGTTGTGGAGACCTTCAACTCTCGTTTAGGTTGCGTTAGCTAAATATCGTTTGATCTTTAATTTGAGTTTTTAGCTCTCTACTACTGTTACGAAACTTAGAAAATTCGTAACTTCTTCATACGAGGTCCAATTTGGGCGATCTTTTTATGTACGTTTACGGTTTAACGAACTCTACGACTTTTGTTTAGATACTTAAGGTTAAAATGCATTTTATTGGAATTTCACTTTTTACGTTAAATAATGTTTTACCGGGTGTGTTGTGAATATTTGAGTGGTCATAATTTATTCATTATAACCCGGTTTCAAATGTTCTTTATGTTTTTGGAAACCTTGACACGATATCTAACATTTGATGCATCCCAATTTAGATTTTTGAACACTTTATTTTTTAGGCTAATTTCGTTGATTTCTAATAGTTTCGTTGCATTTGACTTTTGAGTGTTACATTGCTTTGGAAAAATATAGGGTTGTCACAGATTGGTTCTTCAGACATTTGTTCCCAAGAGACCAAACTTGTCAAGGTTGTAGTGTTTAAATTATAATAATCAACTATTTTTTTTTAATATATAAGAACTAACTAAAAAATTAAATTGGATTCTTTTTCACAGGCAGGTGAAAATGTAACACCGCGTGCTAGGGACAACTCAACTGCTACAAGTCCTATAAAGTTCATCTCTTCACCAACTGAGCTGAAAAGATACCTTGCCACATGCATACATTTTGATGAAATGGAGAATTTGTCAACTTCTAAGTCTGCTCGATTGTCACCACCAGATGAATAGCCACAACCCCTTTTGGTCCAAAAGAATGAAAAGTAAATTTATTTTACTTTGACAAACTATCTCAGTTCGTGGTTAATTTTTTTGAACATCTCATAGAATCGTAAGTCGTTTAGATTTTTAACTTGGTTGCATTTTTAATTGTTTTTTCTTTCATTTGATGGTTTTTTATATTTAATTATTGAACATACATTGTCTGATTCTCTACATTGGGTCATTTTTCTCATTGCCTAAATTCCCCTTACTTTTATAAATCATAATCAGTTAAATAACAAATAGCAGTGTACCTGCCTCACAATTTGTGTAATTAAAATAACTATATGTATCGAATTCATTACATGATTTCCCATATTACCCCTACTTCTATAAATCATAATCAATTATAATGGTATTGCATACCTATCATCTTATTTAACAATGACGAACTTTAATCATAAATGAGATAAACATGTTACTATTTTTTTTAATTATATTATTCAGATTCACAGTTTGAACTTAAAGAAACCAATATGTCTGAAAAGGATGTGAGTCCAATAGTATCAGTGGTGGAATTTTTATTCCCAAATTGCCCTTAAAGTTTGATTTACATATGCATGTGTCGAATTTGTTACATGATTTCCCATATTACCACTGAAAATTATAAGATATGTATCTTTACATATATATTCTTTTTAACAACCTATAAATTTCCCAAATTGCCCTTAAACTTTGTAATTTTATGATTTCCCATACTACCCTAACTAACTTATAATTCAGGAATTGAAAATAAATTCAAAAATTAACTTCTGATATTTAACTAACTTATTTACCCATAAATCAAATAAAGAAATCATAGCACTGTGTTATCGATCAAAATCAGTTAAATAGCAATGTACTTTCTACCTCAATAACTATATATTTACACTTATATCATGATTGATCAACTTTAAACTTAAATATTATATAATTTTCTAAATTTCACCTCCCACTATCAAGATATTATGCAATCAAACAATTTTGTGTTTCTATCAATCAAACTCGATTAAATAGCAATGTACTTGTATCATGTTTTGAAAAAATAAAATTAGTAGATGTTTTCTTTTTTAATCTTATAAAATGCCTAAAATGCCCCTCCCGTTATTAAAATAGTCTTTAATCTATCAATTTTTGGATTCGACTAAATTGCCTTTGTTATTCAAATTGGCTAAATTCCCCCTACTTCTATAAATCATAATCAGTTAAATAATAGTGTACCTGTATGACGATTTGTGTAATTAAAGTAACTATACGTTTTCTTTTAAAATATTATAAAATTCCTAATATGCACCTCCCACATATAATCAACTTTTATTTACTAATAACTGACCCAAATTGCCCTTAAAGTTTGATTATGAATTTGTACATAACTTTTCTAAAAAATCTATTCAATATCCTAATTTAGTTTTAAGGTTCTTCTACTTTATCAATTGAGGTGTCAAATTCAATAACTTATATGTAATTTTATTCGTTGTTGATTATAGTAATGTAATTTCTTCTAAAACAACTTTATTTTTACACTTTTATTAATATTTTTTTCAATTTGAGACGTAAATATTATAAAATTACTAAATTGCAACTCAAATATCAACATATTCTTTAATCAATCAATTGTAGAATTTAAATGCAATGTACATGTATTACAATTTTTTAATTAGAATAAGCATATGTTTTATTTTTAAATATTATAAATTGCCTAGAATGCCCCTTCCAATATTAAGATACTCTTTAATCAATTAATTATTGCATTTGAGTAATTATGCAGTCTATTTTGTTCTTGATTTTTTGTAATTTCATGTTGTGGACAATTTGTAACAACCCGAAGTTGTTCATCGCCGAAAACCCATTCTACCCGTATAACTCGCCGTATATCGAAACGTTCCGATGTCGTTTTTGGGTTTAGTTAATTAAACATATATGTTTAATTGATGCTAATGAGTGTCCAAACCTCTTAGGAACTCATGAATTTAGCTCAAAATGTTTAATTCATAAGTTTAGAAATGTCCTCGCCGGATTACGGTAACTTAATCGGGTGCGACCTAAAGCCCCGTTTAATGTCGGTATCGGGTAGAATTCCACCGTGACCAAGTTTTTCAACCTATATAAATGTGTTAAACCTTTCATTTGAAGCTTTTTCTCTCTCTCACTACTCTCTCTCTAACCTCTCTCCTAAATCCAAGTTTAAGGGTCCAAAACTCAATTTTAAGGCCTCAAATCCCTAAGGTACCTTCCTAACCTTAATGTATAGCATATTTGGCTTGCAAATTCGGGATTTAATCATGAAATAAGGCCTTGAATGTGAGTTTACGGCCTTGGTATAAGCTTAGGCCGTAAACACATAGTTAAGGGGTTTTTAAGCCCTAAAACCCTTCCAAACCACAACTAGACTTTAGATATGGCTAAATGACTTCATAGAATGGACTTAGAACATTTTAGACATGGATTTTGAGGGACTTGAAGGAGTTTACGGCCAAGGCACATGCTTGGGCCGTAAACTCATATATATATGGGGTTTTTTGTGACCTTAAACCCTTCCAAAACACTAATAAGGCTTAGATATGAATTTTAGAATAATTGATTTTAGCCATGGGACACTTGAAACATATTATTTGAGTGATAATTGAGAGTTTACGGCCAAGGCTTGTGCTTGGGCCATAAACCCTTCATTTTGGGGTGTAAACTCCTGTAAAGGTGTTAGAAAGCCACTTTAACACCCCTAAAGCCTTAGAATACTTCTTAGAAGTGCATACAAACACGTTTTTGGCCTTAAAACATATTGAATCACACTTTAGGAGAGTTTACGGCCGTGAAGGGGGTCTCATAGGCCGTAAACTCCAAAAACACCTCAAAAGTCCCATAAAATTTCATGTAAGGCCTTGGAACAATTTTAGAAATCACATGTGATTGATTTGGAAGCATTAAACAATTATTCATGGGTATATAGGAGTTTACGGCCATGATTCCCATGCTAGGCCGTAAACTCCCTTAAGTATGTCCATTGGTGTTTAAAATTCATTCCAAGCCCTTAAACCAAACCTAGAAATTTTCCCCTAAGTGTTTCAAGCCAATTTGCACCATAAATCACCCCACCATGAGTTTACGGCTATAAACTCATGGGGAGGGGGTCATTAGGGCCGTAAACTCCCTAAAGAGTTTACTCTTGAAGTCCCAATTCAATATCCTAGCTATATGTGTCCCCAAACGCCACCCGGGTCCCTCCAAACACTTGTAATGGGGTGTTTCCGCGACTAAAAGTGTTTGTGCCTAACAATCAAATAATCTAAGTCCTAATTAGATACAAATGTGTATCTTTGCATTATACTTAGGAACCTCGTGCGTTTGCAAGCCCCGAACCAACGTTTAACATCCTAAATCGTCACGTTTCTCGTCCGGTGAGTTCATACCCCTACGCTTTTCCGTGTTTTTGAATGTTTTCAGGGGGGGAATACAAGCAAACTATAACTGTTTTCAAAACATAACATTGACGTGTTTCAAATAATATCTGGCAAATTTATAAATACTTTTACTCCTTATGTATTATGCTGAGAATAAGGAATGATCTATCAATTACAACAAAATGGATTTTAGTTAAGAAAATAACGAAACTAATCAAATTATTATGGGAATAATTTGGGGGTTCTTTAGTTCTCGTTTTATCATGTACTGATATGTGTATAAAATCATTAGATAAACTATGTCTGATTCAGTTTATCTCTGTATCATTTGAATGTATTGCCAGATAGTTTCATTGTATGTATCTATATTCACTGTATTATGTTTCATAATCTTTTGTATGTTTGATATCGTATGAGAACCCTATGAATAGTTTAGTACTAGTTTGTGAGTTAGTCACTACCCTTTATGGATGATCAGTAAATCCTCCCCGGAAGTGTAACCAGAGTCTCCTGGAGGGAGAGCGAGGAATTTGTGAATAGATCTATTCGGGACTGACAATCCCACACCTTAACTGCTAGCTACAGTTAGGCGGGCACGCCTGGGGTGACAAATTCTGGATATCATCCGACATCTGACAATCGTCAAGGAGGTCTCGTTGTCGTATCAGCATGGTTACCCGACTCATAATATGTATTAATAAAAGTTTATTCACGGCTTTGGTTTTGGAGATATATCTAGTACGGGATGGTAATCCCATGGTTTTTGGTCTATAGGGTTCATATCTATTGCAGGATGTTATTCCTATGGTTAGAATCTATATCTAGTACGGGATAGTGATCCCATGGTTTTATCAAAACATCTTATAACTAGTTTAGGATAGTAATCCTATGGCTTTATCAAATTATCTTGTATCTAGTCCGAGATGGTAGTCCCATGGTTTTCAGTCTATATTTTCAAGTATATCAAACTATCTTGTATCTAGTCCGGGACGATAGTCCCATGGTATTAAATCTATATGTAGTATGGGATGTTAATCCCAAGGCTTTCAAACTATTTTTCCATCTACAGTTCACGTATATTAAAGTATTTTATATCTAATTCGGGATAGTAATCCCAAGACTCTCAATATATAGTTTTGTGTATTAAACTATACTATGTGATATTAAATCGATCTTGTAATTAGGAAAATATGGGATTTTCCTGGGTTAACGTATAACGCGTAATTGAACTGTAATGAAGGATAACTAAACTGTTTTACATAAGAAAATATGGGATTTTCTTGGATAACAAACCTTTTCGGAAAACTAAAGGAAACTGGTACATTTTTCAGCAAACAAACATCTTATGAACTCACCAGCTTTATGCTGATTTTCAAATTGCTTGTATTCTTAGGTCCACGTTAGTCAGGTACCCGGCGATATCTTTTGCAGAAGACGGAGTGCTCAGAAGACTCGTCTCAACTTTTGTTCATATGATATATGTATAACACTTGTACAATTTACTTCTGAAACAAATGTAAACTTTCAAATATATGTAATGTAATGGTTGTTTACTGTGATTACTATGTACATTGGATTTGATACTCAACGTGGAGTCAACCCTGGAAATGTTTATGCCTTTGGTTTTCGGGGTGTGACAGATTGGTATCAGAGCCCTTGTTTATAGTGAACGGAGTTTACCAAACCTTACATGGTATAAAACTATAAACATTAAGGGGCCTAAGTGCTCTGAACTAAAAGTATCCTACAGAATATAAGTATTTTCAAAAGTATTTAAGTATGCCGAGCCGTCGAGATCCGTAACTACAAGTAGAACAAAACATAAGTAAATGGGTGTTGTACGCTGCGGTTAAACCTGGGCAGTTATGTAGTCGTATCTAGGGTCAATATAGCCTGGCCAACTATATTCTTTCGAGACACGGCCAACATGTGCTTGGGAGTGACTGTGGTATGTGGCATACCTAAAACTTACCCAATACCCCAAACAACGAGTCGTCGTTGCAGTGAATAATGAAATACTATGGGAGTATTTCTCGAGTCAATCCTTTGTAGAAAATCCACATATACGCGTTGCTCCTTGATCATTCCACTAGCGATAAAATGTTATGTCTTGACAACTCTTTCCTGCTTTATCGCTTAATACGGTGTTATATTTGTCTTGATGAGATATCCCCTGTTCCATATCTCTTGATTCAATTCAGAGGACTTATGATCCTCTTTTTCCTGATCTTTTTAGATCATGATGCCTCCAAGAAAGAGACCCAGCTCGAAGAACACTAACAACCCTCCGCCACCACCTCCTCCTGAATTTGACCCTGTGATGTTCCAGGCAGCTGTCAATGCCGCGGTGGCAGCTGCTATGTCTCAAAGGAACTCGGATGGTTCCGGTGGTACTCAAACTCAAAACCAAGAAAACAGTCAGGGACACCAAAAAGGGGGTTCCTATAAAGAATTCATGAACGCGAAACCCACATCCTTCGATGGCACTGGAGGTGTCATTTCCCTAACTCACTGGTTCGAGAAAATCGAATCAATCTTTGAAATATATGCCTGCGCGGAATCTGACAAAGTTAAGTTTGCCGCCTGCACCTTCCTTGATAAGGCCCTGACATGGTGGAACGGCCGAGTCAAATCTTTAACTCTACCGGTAGCGAATGCTATGGGTTGGGAAGCTATGAAGGAGCTTCTACTCGCAGAATATTGCCCTCGGGGCGAACTCCAGAAACTAGAACACGAACTCTGGAACCTAAAGATGAAGGATTCCGACATAACCTCTTATACTTCAAGATTCGATGATCTGGCGTTACTCTGTCAGGGAATGGTTACCCCGGAGAGTAAAAAGATTGAGAGGTTCATCTGGGGGTTGACCCAACCATCCAAAGGGAATGTCTTGGCTGCGAAACCAGACACCTATGATAGTGCTAAATGTCTTGCAAAAATCTTGATCGATCACGAAGACAACTCTGATAAGGAGGCTACCACCCCTGAGCCAGTCACAAGTGGAGGTGGAAGCAAAAAGAAATTCTGGAACAAGCGGAAGGCCCATAGTATGCAAGGGTCTTCTAAGAAATAGCAAACAGTAGCACTCCATGCTGCTGCTGCCCCTATTGATGTTTCGGTTGTTGGTTCCACAGCCCAAACTCCTACCAGTGGATACACTGGTACCCTTCCTTGGTGTGGTAAGTGCAGCTACCATCACCACATTCCTGGTCCATGTCGCGAAAGGATCTGTGACAACTGTGGCAAGAAGGGCCATCTTGCTCGAACCTACAGAAAACCAGCCAAATCAATGAACCAATCATCCGGAACGGGAATCAGTCCAGCCTGCTACAATTGTGGCGAAGTAGGGCACTTCAAAAGAAATTGCCCCAAAGCAGCTACAACCGCTAACCCCACTGTCGCCGCAGGTATACTTCTCTTTGATAATTCTTATACCTGCAACTCTTTACGATTCTAGTATCAGAAGGGAAACTTTTCACGAAATACTTTGATGCTATGTTGGACATGTAATGACCGAGTCTCATTCATGTTGTTATCCTTGGTTTCAAAAGGGTCGCTTGCCTAGATCTTTTCCCCGACCCGTCTCTCGCGATCTTCGGCATCAAACCCTTGTATCATTTCATGCCTTAAAACTCAAAAGTTTTTCCCGATATGAATTGCCACGCATCCCTCGTTCTGTGATCATTAAGAAACGAGAAGTCAGCAACTCTTTCCTCTAAATGTCTTTCCTGAAGAATTCCCGAGAATTCCTTTCGAACATTTTAGCTTAGTTCCGCATTGGCTTAATTTTTGGATCTACCTCGTGACCGAACCTCAGTGAAAATGACGTGTTCAAAACGGTGACCAAGAACTAATATGATCACTACGGATTAGTAGTGGTATCCTTTCGGTCAAATCTCTTTCCCTCGATCAAGTAGCCAAGCAAAGTAGTCGTAATCGTGTACTTCTCCAACGTCTAAGGCAATAGGGAAATTGTCGGCACTGAAAATACCCATAGAAACCTGTCGATTCTTGGGTCCCATCGACTAATATCGCGGTCTTACCCATAAATTTCTTCTAAAGCCATCAAACCCTTAGCTACCCAGCTCCTTGAAGATGTACTTTCCTGTTGGAGTGTATATTATGTTGATGGCTTTGTCCCAGAAAAGCATGATATGCCTTGAGAAGTGTGAAATACTTCCCTCGTGATACAGTAGACTCTTCATGATCCTCATAGAATCGATTTCGTAACTTTCCAACTCCGGCTACCCTCAGAACTTAGTAACATCCATCCGGTACTTCACGTCTCGAATCCTTCGAAGTATTTACCCAACGAAACCCTGGTGATTCCTTTGAGGAAACCGAAGTCGTCCAGGGTAGAAACTTTCATGAGAGAACCGATTGAGATCGTAGATTGAGAGAGAGTCAATCTGCGAAACAAAGTCACGTCCCGATAGTGAGAATTCGCTAGACCGCTCAGCAAAGACCTGATTCCACTTGTGAACGTGAAGATCTGAGGCAACAAATCCATTCGTGTCTCATTCCAATTCATGATCTATATCTTATTCTTTGAATTTCAGGACGAAATTCCCTCTAACGGGGGGATAATGTAACAACCCGAAGTTGTTCATCGCCGAAAACCCATTCTACCCGTATAACTCGCCGTATATCGAAACGTTCCGATGTCATTTTTGGGTTTAGTTAATTAAACATATATGTTTAATTGATGCTAATGAGTGTCCAAACCTCTTAGGAACTCATGAATTTAGCTCAAAATGTTTAATTCATAAGTTTAGAAATGTCCTCGCCGGATTACGGTAACTTAATCGGGTGCGACCTAAAGCCCCGTTTAATGTCGGTATCGGGTAGAATTCCACCGTGACCAAGTTTTTCAACCTATATAAATGTGTTAAACCTTTCATTTGAATCTTTTTCTCTCTCTCACTACTCTCTCTCTAACCTCTCTCCTAAATCCAAGTTTAAGGGTCCAAAACTCAATTTTAAGGCCTCAAATCCCTAAGGTACCTTCCTAACCTTAATGTATAGCATATTTGGCTTGCAAATTCGGGATTTAATCATGAAATAAGGCCTTGAATGTGAGTTTACGGACTTGGTAGAAGCTTAGACCGTAAACACATAGTTAAGGGGTTTTTAAGCCCTAAAACCCTTCCAAACCACAACTAGACTTTAGATATGGCTAAATGACTTCATAGAATGGACTTAGAACATTTTAGACATGGATTTTGAGGGACTTGAAGGAGTTTACGGCCAAGGCACATGCTTGGGCCGTAAACTCATATATATATATATATATATATATATATATATATATATATATATATATATATGGGGTTTTTTGTGACCTTAAACCCTTCCAAAACACTAATAAGGCTTAGATATGAATTTTAGAATAATTGATTTTAGCCATGGGACACTTGAAACATATTATTTGAGTGATAATTGAGAGTTTACGGCCAAGGCTTGTGCTTGGGCCGTAAACCCTTCATTTTGGGGTGTAAACTCCTGTAAAGGTGTTAGAAAGCCACTTTAACACCCCTAAAGCCTTAGAATACTTCTTAGAAGTGCATACAAACATGTTTTTGGCCTTAAAACATATTGAATCACACTTTAGGAGAGTTTACGGCCATGAAAGGGGTCTCATAGGCCGTAAACTCCAAAAACACCTCAAAAGTCCCATAAAATTTCATGTAAGGCCTTGGAACAATTTTAGAAATCACATGTGATTGATTTGGAAGCATTAAAACAATTATTCATGGGTATATAGGAGTTTACGGCCATGATTCCCATTTTAGGCCGTAAACTCCCTTAAGTATGTCCATTGGTGTTTAAAATTCATTCCAAGCCCTTAAACCAAACCTAGAAATTTTCCCCTAAGTGTTTCAAGCCAATTTGCACCATAAATCACCCCACCATGAGTTTACGGCTATAAACTCATGGGGAGGGGGTCATTAGGGCCGTAAACTCCCTAAAGAGTTTACTCTTGAAGTCCCAATTCAATATCCTAGCTATATGTGTCCCCAAACGCCACCCGGGTCCCTCCAAACACATGTAATGGGGTGTTTCCGCGACTAAAAGTGTTTGTCCCTAACAATCAAATAATCTAAGTCCTAATTAGATACAAATGTGTATCTTTGCATTATACTTAGGAACCTCGTGCGTTTGCAAGCCCCGAACCAACGTTTAACATCCTAAATCGTCATGTTTCTCGTCCGGTGAGTTCATACCCCTACGCTTTTCCGTGTTTTTGAATGTTTTCAGGGGGGAATACAAGCAAACTATAACTGTGTTCAAAACATAACATTGATGTGTTTCAAATAATATATGGCAAATTTATAAATACTTTTACTCCTTATGTATTATGCTGAGCATAAGGAATGATCTATCAATTACAACTAAATGGATTTTAGTTAAGAAAATAACGAAACTAATCAAATTATTATGGGAATAATTTGGGGGTTCTTTAGTTCTCGTTTTATCATGTACTGATATGTGTATAAAGTCATTAGATAAACTATGTCTGATTCAGTTTATCTCTGTTTCATTTGAAAGTATTGCCAGATAGTTTCATTGTATGTATCTATATTCACTGTATTATGTTTCATAATCTTTTGTATGTTTGATATCGTATGAGAACCCTATGAATAGTTTAGTACTAGTTTGTGAGTTAGTCACTACCCTTTATGGATGATCAGTAAATCCTCCCCGGAAGTGTAACCAGAGTCTCCTGGAGGGAGAGCGAGGAATTTGTGAATAGATCTATTCGGGACTGACAATCCCACACCTTAACTACTAGCTACAGTTAGGCGGGCACGCCTGGGGTGACAAATTCTGGATATAGTCCGACGTCTGACAAACGTCAAGGAGGTCTCGTTGTCGTATCAGCATGGTTACCCGACTCATAATATGTATTAATAAAAGTTTATTCACGGCTTTGGTTTTGGAGATATATCTAGTACGGGATGGTAATCCCATGGTTTTTGGTCTATAGGGTTCATATCTATTGCAGGATGTTATTCCTATGGTTAGAATCTATATCTAGTACGGGATAGTGATCCCATGGTTTTATCAAAACATCTTATAACTAGTTTAGGATAGTAATCCTATGGCTTTATCAAATTATCTTGTATCTAGTCCGAGATGGTAGTCCCATGGTTTTCAGTCTATATTTTCAAGTATATCAAACTATCTTGTATCTAGTCCGGGACGATAGTCCCATGGTATTAAATCTATATGTAGTATGGGATGTTAATCCCAAGGCTTTCAAACTATTTTTCCATCTACAGTTCACGTATATTAAAGTATTTTATATCTAATTCGGGATAGTAATCCCAAGACTCTCAATATATAGTTTTGTGTATTAAACTATACTATGTGATATTAAATCGATCTTGTAATTAGGAAAATATGGGATTTTCCTGGGTTAACGTATAACGCGTAATTGAACTGTAATGAAGGATAACTAAACTGTTTTACATAAGAAAATATGGGATTTTCTTGGATAACAAACCTTTTCGGAAAACTAAAGGAAACTGGTACATTTTTCAGCAAACAAACATCTTATGAACTCACCAGCTTTATGCTGATTTTCAAATTGCTTGTATTCTTAGGTCCACGTTAGTCAGGTACCCGGCGATATCTTTTGCAGAAGACGGAGTGCTCAGAAGACTCGTCTCAACTTTTGTTCATATGATATATGTATAACACTTGTACAATTTACTTCTGAAACAAATGTAAACTTTCAAATATATGTAATGTAATGGTTGTTTACTGTGATTACTATGTACATTGGATTTGATACTCAACGTGGAGTCAACCCTGGAAATGTTTATGCCTTTGGTTTTCGGGGTGTGACAGATTGGTATCAGAGCCCTTGTTTATAGTGAACGGAGTTTACCAAACCTTACATGGTATAAAACTATAAACATTAAGGGGCCTAAGTGCTCTGAACTAAAAGTATCCTACAGAATATAAGTATTTTCAAAAGTATTTAAGTATGCCGAGCCGTCGAGATCCGTAACTACAAGTAGAACAAAACATAAGTAAATGGGTGTTGTACGCTGCGGTTAAACCTGGGCAGTTATGTAGTCGTATCTAGGGTCAATATAGCCTGGCCAACTATATTCTTTCGAGACACGGCCAACATGTGCTTGGGAGTGACTGTGGTATGTGGCATACCTAAAACTTACCCAATACCCCAAACAACGAGTCGTCGTTGCAGTGAATAATGAAATACTATGGGAGTATTTCTCGAGTCAATCCTTTGTAGAAAATCCACATATACGCGTTGCTCCTTGATCATTCCACTAGCGATAAAATGTTATGTCTTGACAACTCTTTCCTGCTTTATCGCTTAATACGGTGTTATATTTGTCTTGATGAGATATCCCCTGTTCCATATCTCTTGATTCAATTCAGAGGACTTATGATCCTCTTTTTCCTGATCTTTTTAGATCATGATGCCTCCAAGAAAGAGACCCAGCTCGAAGAACACTAACAACCCTCCGCCACCACCTCCTCCTGAATTTGACCCTGTGATGTTCCAGGCAGCTGTCAATGCCGCGGTGGCAGCTGCTATGTCTCAAAGGAACTCGGATGGTTCCGGTGGTACTCAAACTCAAAACCAAGAAAACAGTCAGGGACACCAAAAAGGGGGTTCCTATAAAGAATTCATGAACGCGAAACCCACATCCTTCGATGGCACTGGAGGTGTCATTTCCCTAACTCACTGGTTCGAGAAAATCGAATCAATCTTTGAAATATATGCCTGCGCGGAATCTGACAAAGTTAAGTTTGCCGCCTGCACCTTCCTTGATAAGGCCCTGACATGGTGGAACGGCCGAGTCAAATCTTTAACTCTACCGGTAGCGAATGCTATGGGTTGGGAAGCTATGAAGGAGCTTCTACTCGCAGAATATTGCCCTCGGGGCGAACTCCAGAAACTAGAACACGAACTCTGGAACCTAAAGATGAAGGATTCCGACATAACCTCTTATACTTCAAGATTCGATGATCTGGCGTTACTCTGTCAGGGAATGGTTACCCCGGAGAGTAAAAAGATTGAGAGGTTCATCTGGGGGTTGACCCAACCATCCAAAGGGAATGTCTTGGCTGCGAAACCAGACACCTATGATAGTGCTAAATGTCTTGCAAAAATCTTGATCGATCACGAAGACAACTCTGATAAGGAGGCTACCACCCCTGAGCCAGTCACAAGTGGAGGTGGAAGCAAAAAGAAATTCTGGAACAAGCGGAAGGCCCATAGTATGCAAGGGTCTTCTAAGAAATAGCAAACAGTAGCACTCCATGCTGCTGCTGCCCCTATTGATGTTTCGGTTGTTGGTTCCACAGCCCAAACTCCTACCAGTGGATACACTGGTACCCTTCCTTGGTGTGGTAAGTGCAGCTACCATCACCACATTCCTGGTCCATGTCGCGAAAGGATCTGTGACAACTGTGGCAAGAAGGGCCATCTTGCTCGAACCTACAGAAAACCAGCCAAATCAATGAACCAATCATCCGGAACGGGAATCAGTCCAGCCTGCTACAATTGTGGCGAAGTAGGGCACTTCAAAAGAAATTGCCCCAAAGCAGCTACAACCGCTAACCCCACTGTCGCCGCAGGTATACTTCTCTTTGATAATTCTTATACCTGCAACTCTTTACGATTCTAGTATCAGAAGGGAAACTTTTCACGAAATACTTTGATGCTATGTTGGACATGTAATGACCGAGTCTCATTCATGTTGTTATCCTTGGTTTCAAAAGGGTCGCTTGCCTAGATCTTTTCCCCGACCCGTCTCTCGCGATCTTCGGCATCAAACCCTTGTATCATTTCATGCCTTAAAACTCAAAAGTTTTTCCCGATATGAATTGCCACGCATCCCTCGTTCTGTGATCATTAAGAAACGAGAAGTCAGCAACTCTTTCCTCTAAATGTCTTTCCTGAAGAATTCCCGAGAATTCCTTTCGAACATTTTAGCTTAGTTCCGCATTGGCTTAATTTTTGGATCTACCTCGTGACCGAACCTCAGTGAAAATGACGTGTTCAAAACGGTGACCAAGAACTAATATGATCACTACGGATTAGTAGTGGTATCCTTTCGGTCAAATCTCTTTCCCTCGATCAAGTAGCCAAGCAAAGTAGTCGTAATCGTGTACTTCTCCAACGTCTAAGGCAATAGGGAAATTGTCGGCACTGAAAATACCCATAGAAACCTGTCGATTCTTGGGTCCCATCGACTAATATCGCGGTCTTACCCATAAATTTCTTCTAAAGCCATCAAACCCTTAGCTACCCAGCTCCTTGAAGATGTACTTTCCTGTTGGAGTGTATATTATGTTGATGGCTTTGTCCCAGAAAAGCATGATATGCCTTGAGAAGTGTGAAATACTTCCCTCGTGATACAGTAGACTCTTCATGATCCTCATAGAATCGATTTCGTAACTTTCCAACTCCGGCTACCCTCAGAACTTAGTAACATCCATCCGGTACTTCACGTCTCGAATCCTTCGAAGTATTTACCCAACGAAACCCTGGTGATTCCTTTGAGGAAACCGAAGTCGTCCAGGGTAGAAACTTTCATGAGAGAACCGATTGAGATCGTAGATTGAGAGAGAGTCAATCTGCGAAACAAAGTCACGTCCCGATAGTGAGAATTCGCTAGACCGCTCAGCAAAGACCTGATTCCACTTGTGAACGTGAAGATCTGAGGCAACAAATCCATTCGTGTCTCATTCCAATTCATGATCTATATCTTATTCTTTGAATTTCAGGACGAAATTCCCTCTAACGGGGGGATAATGTAACAACCCGAAGTTGTTCATCGCCGAAAACCCATTCTACCCGTATAACTCGCCGTATATCGAAACGTTCCGATGTCATTTTTGGGTTTAGTTAATTAAACATATATGTTTAATTGATGCTAATGAGTGTCCAAACCTCTTAGGAACTCATGAATTTAGCTCAAAATGTTTAATTCATAAGTTTAGAAATGTCCTCGCCGGATTACGGTAACTTAATCGGGTGCGACCTAAAGCCCCGTTTAATGTCGGTATCGGGTAGAATTCCACCGTGACCAAGTTTTTCAACCTATATAAATGTGTTAAACCTTTCATTTGAATCTTTTTCTCTCTCTCACTACTCTCTCTCTAACCTCTCTCCTAAATCCAAGTTTAAGGGTCCAAAACTCAATTTTAAGGCCTCAAATCCCTAAGGTACCTTCCTAACCTTAATGTATAGCATATTTGGCTTGCAAATTCGGGATTTAATCATGAAATAAGGCCTTGAATGTGAGTTTACGGCCTTGGTAGAAGCTTAGACCGTAAACACATAGTTAAGGGGTTTTTAAGCCCTAAAACCCTTCCAAACCACAACTAGACTTTAGATATGGCTAAATGACTTCATAGAATGGACTTAGAACATTTTAGACATGGATTTTGAGGGACTTGAAGGAGTTTACGGCCAAGGCACATGCTTGGGCCGTAAACTCATATATATATATATATATATATATATATATATATATATATATATATGGGGTTTTTTGTGACCTTAAACCCTTCCAAAACACTAATAAGGCTTAGATATGAATTTTAGAATAATTGATTTTAGCCATGGGACACTTGAAACATATTATTTGAGTGATAATTGAGAGTTTACGGCCAAGGCTTGTGCTTGGGCCGTAAACCCTTCATTTTGGGGTGTAAACTCCTGTAAAGGTGTTAGAAAGCCACTTTAACACCCCTAAAGCCTTAGAATACTTCTTAGAAGTGCATACAAACATGTTTTTGGCCTTAAAACATATTGAATCACACTTTAGGAGAGTTTACGGCCATGAAAGGGGTCTCATAGGCCGTAAACTCCAAAAACACCTCAAAAGTCCCATAAAATTTCATGTAAGGCCTTGGAACAATTTTAGAAATCACATGTGATTGATTTGGAAGCATTAAAACAATTATTCATGGGTATATAGGAGTTTACGGCCATGATTCCCAATTTAGGCCGTAAACTCCCTTAAGTATGTCCATTGGTGTTTAAAATTCATTCCAAGCCCTTAAACCAAACCTAGAAATTTTCCCCTAAGTGTTTCAAGCCAATTTGCACCATAAATCACCCCACCATGAGTTTACGGCTATAAACTCATGGGGAGGGGGTCATTAGGGCCGTAAACTCCCTAAAGAGTTTACTCTTGAAGTCCCAATTCAATATCCTAGCTATATGTGTCCCCAAACGCCACCCGGGTCCCTCCAAACACATGTAATGGGGTGTTTCCGCGACTAAAAGTGTTTGTCCCTAACAATCAAATAATCTAAGTCCTAATTAGATACAAATGTGTATCTTTGCATTATACTTAGGAACCTCGTGCGTTTGCAAGCCCCGAACCAACGTTTAACATCCTAAATCGTCATGTTTCTCGTCCGGTGAGTTCATACCCCTACGCTTTTCCGTGTTTTTGAATGTTTTCAGGGGGGAATACAAGCAAACTATAACTGTGTTCAAAACATAACATTGATGTGTTTCAAATAATATATGGCAAATTTATAAATACTTTTACTCCTTATGTATTATGCTGAGCATAAGGAATGATCTATCAATTACAACTAAATGGATTTTAGTTAAGAAAATAACGAAACTAATCAAATTATTATGGGAATAATTTGGGGGTTCTTTAGTTCTCGTTTTATCATGTACTGATATGTGTATAAAGTCATTAGATAAACTATGTCTGATTCAGTTTATCTCTGTTTCATTTGAAAGTATTGCCAGATAGTTTCATTGTATGTATCTATATTCACTGTATTATGTTTCATAATCTTTTGTATGTTTGATATCGTATGAGAACCCTATGAATAGTTTAGTACTAGTTTGTGAGTTAGTCACTACCCTTTATGGATGATCAGTAAATCCTCCCCGGAAGTGTAACCAGAGTCTCCTGGAGGGAGAGCGAGGAATTTGTGAATAGATCTATTCGGGACTGACAATCCCACACCTTAACTACTAGCTACAGTTAGGCGGGCACGCCTGGGGTGACAAATTCTGGATATAGTCCGACGTCTGACAAACGTCAAGGAGGTCTCGTTGTCGTATCAGCATGGTTACCCGACTCACAATATGTATTAATATAAGTTTATTCACGGCTTTGGTTTTGGAGATATATATCTAGTACGGGATGGTAATCCCATGGTTTTTGGTCTATAGGGTTCATATCTATTGCAGGATGTTATTCCTATGGCTAGAATCTATATCTAGTACGGGATAGTGATCCCATGGTTTTATCAAAACATCTTATAACTAGTTCAGGATAGTAATCCTATGGCTTTATCAAATTATCTTGTATCTAGTCCGGGATGGTAGTCCCATGGTTTTCAGTCTATATTTTCAAATATATCAAACTATCTTGTATCTAGTCCGGGACGATAGTCCCATGGTATTAAATCTATATGTAGTATGGGATGTCAATCCCAAGGCTTTCAAACTATTTTTCCATCTACAGTTCACGTATATTAAAGTATTTTATATCTAATTCGGGATAGTAATCCCAAGACTCTCAATATATAGTTTTGTGTATTAAACTATACTATGTGATATTAAATCGATCTTGTAATTAGGAAAATATGGGATTTTCCTGGGGTAACGTATAACGCGTAATTGAACTGTAATGAAGGATAACTAAACTGTATGGGATTTTCTTGGATAACAAACCTTTTCGGAAAACTAAAGGAAACTAGTACATTTTTCAGCAAACAAACATCTTATGAACTCGCCAGCTTTATGCTGATTTTCAAACTGCTTGTCTTCTCAGGTCCACGTTAGTCAGGTACCCGACGATATCTTTTGGAGAAGACGGAGTGCTCAGAAGACTCGTCTCAAATTTTGTTCATATGATATATGTATAACACTTGTACAATTTACTTTTGAAACAAATGTAAACTTTCAAATATATGTAATGTAATGGTTGTTTACTGTGATTACTATGTAGATTGGATTTGATACTCAATGTGGAGTCAACCCCGGAAATGTTTCCGCCTTTGGTTTTCGGGGTGTGACACAATTAATCGCGTTTTACTATTTACTTGTATTTTATTTTATCAATGTTATATAACTATACAAAAATATAGATTTTATATTATGTTACTTAAATAGAACTTCATAAATAAATGAAATCATATTATAAAATTTAACATATTTACAATATATCAATATAATAATACTTAATCATTATACACGCCGTCGTTCAACTTGAACCTCCTCTGTAGCCTGCACGTAATCAGGACTGATGTGTTTACGGCGTGCGTCGATGTCTCTTCATCTCCGATTAATCATCCTTGTTAACCCTCACCTTTTATGTAAATTCTTATTCTTGTACTTGAACTTACCATCAATAGATAACTACGAATTTGTTATACTCTGTGAAAAAAAATCATGCGAACAATGGCAAGAAACATGAATGTCGATCCATGGATAAAGCCGAGGTATCAGCTATGGACTGTAACCAGTGACGAACCAAAAAACACACCGCTTGTAGAGTATGGCAAAGGAAACGACAAAAGGTTCACCATTAGAGTTGTCCATGGTGGATATTTCACTGATTATCCAGGTAAATCTTATCAAAAAACAAAAGTTCATTTTATTACTTTTGTCAACATTGATTTGCTTGACTTGGACATGCTTGGTAGTTTTTCTAAAAGTTTGGGTTATACAACTGTTGGATATTGGTATCATATGCCAACAGAACAACATTCTGGTTTGTCAATGACTCCTATTTTGGATGATGATGCTTTGTGAAATTTCAAATCAATAGTTAGGGCACATGAATTCCGTGAGATTGAACATTTGTATCTAGAACACAAGCCAGTTTATGTGCTAACCAATTTCCCCCGCTTCATGATGAACTCACCAGCCAAAAGAGTTGAGAAGCTTATTCATCTCTTTGTGATAGAACACCCAATGTCAATAGTTGATGATGGAATAGCATACATCAAGCATATGCTAAACATCACCATTCCCAGAGGAAAGATGGAAGATGCAATGGACATGGCAAAAGAGAATGTTATTGCCTGGAAAGACTTAGTGTAGGCAACTGTTGTTTCTTTTTTTGTTGAAGTTAGATATTTCACGCTTAAGACATGTTAATTATGTTTTGTATATTTTGTGAAATACAACAGTGCATTATCTAAGCACTTTTAAACTCATATATTTGTTTTAATGAAATATATGATATGTTGACTAACTATTTTGCATGTTTTATAGTTTTAATTTTTAGTAATATTCATATTTTTGTTGTATATAGTTTGTTTTTACAGATCAAGGGTATTGACTCAAAATTGCAATATCAAGGTGAAAATGAATGAGTTGTTAATTGTCAAGGCAAATGTTAGGGTACACTGCTTTGTCTTTTTGATTGTCATGGTTGTTTTAAATGTATAATGGTATTGCATATCTATCATTTTCATTCCCAAATTGCCCTTAAAGTTTGATTTAGATATGCATGTATCGAATTCATTACATGATTTCCCATATTACCCCTGAAAGTTATAAGATATGTATCTTTACATATCAATTCTTTTTAAAAACTATAAATTTCCCAAATTCCCCTTATACTTTATAATTTTATGATTTCACATACTACCCTAACTAACTTATAATTAAGGAATTCAAAATAAATTGAAAAATAAACTTATGATATTTAACTAAGTTATTTACCCATAAATCAAATAAATAAATGATAACATTGTGTTATCGATCAAAATCAGTTAAATATCAATGTACTTTCTGCCTCAAGAGCTATATATTACACTTATATAATGGATTGTTCAACTTTAAATTTAAATATTATACAATTTTCTAAATTGCACCTCCCACTATAAAAATATTATTTAATCAAACAATTATGTATTTATATCAATCAAACTCGGTTAAATAGCAATGTACTTGTATTACGTTTTGAAAAAATAAAATTATTATATGTTTTCTTTTTTAAACTTATAAAATGCCTAAAAGGCCCTTCCCGTTATTAATATAGTCTTTAATCTATCAATTTTCGGATTTGACTATGGATGCATTGTATGTTGTTCTTGGATTTTTCTAATTTCAATTACTTGACAATTAATTGCCTTTTGCATAATATAAATAATACACTTTTATATTTAATTAAGTTAATAACTTAATTTTATAATCGTATCAGTTCACGTCCTCACATTCAATAACAAATACGAAAAAAAATATTCCTTTTTATTTAATATGCCAGAGATTAATGCTTGATTAACATCAATTTGTTTTAATACTTTCAAATTTTCAAAAAAAATTATGGTTCCCTCCACACAGTTTCAAAAACAAAATTTGAAACCTAAACTAAAAGATTATAAAACCCTAACCTTATTTCAAGTCGTTTCCTCTTGATCTTCTTTCCTTTGCCGATAGCAGTTGCGTTATTTCGTTCTACATTCATGTTGTCCTCTCCAATTGATGATTACAGGTAACCAAATGTTTATTCCTGAAAAATGGAAACTTCCAGTTAATATAGTAGTCCATTTGTAAGACACATTTGCATCCGGATCCGGTCCCCATTTTTCTTACCTTAACACATCTTTGAGCTTCCACACAAAAGACGAATAAAATTTGTATTGACTGTTTGTTTTCGATCTTCATTTCTATGTATACATACAAGTGCGAGTGTTATGTTTATTGTGTTTAAGACAAACCTAAACGCTTCTTTTATCATCCACCTAAAGAAAATTCCAATTTATGCTCCATGTTAAAATAAATTTGCGTAAATCGTCACTTTTACTTAATAATTCACAAGTAAAGAGTATATTAACTTCTGAATCATTAACAAAAATTTGTCTACATTTTGTTTACCTATATCTTTTTTTAATATAATTAGTTTTTCTACATATTTTATTTTATCAGTGTTTTATTTTATCAATGTTATATTAGGGTACATAAAATATAAAAAATATTTAGAAAGCAGTCATGTTTCAATATTTTACCGACTAGCAATATATCATAAAACAAATTGCAATTATATATCAAATATTATCATAATATTAGTTTATATGTTATTTTGCTTTAATTTAATTATGATATTTCTTTATAAATTAATTGTTGTTATATATTCAGATTGCAGATATATCATGAAGTCGTTTAAGTCTAAAAAGAATAGAAAATTAAATAGTTTTTATTTAGATAATAGAAATAACATATTTCATCAAGCCGAAAAAATTCAACTGCTACAAATGTAATTGATTCAACTTACAACGGTATGTTTTTCCTGTAACGTTTTTTTTATATTTTTGTAACAGATTTTTAAACTTGTAAATAAATATTTTGATAACATAAAAATATCACATAAATTATTTTCATATTATATAAAAATATAAAGTTATATATATATATATATATATATATATATATATATATATATATATATATATATATATATATATATATATATATATATATATATATATATATATATATATTGTTAAATTTAAATTTAAATTTTCAAAATATATTGTTAAATTCGTGTTTTATTCTAACAAAAATATGTATTAACATAATAAGAAAAAGCAAAACAATTGCCTACTTCATCTACCATGGAAGATTCATCATGTGCAACATTTGTTAAAATCGGGTACAAAGGTACAGTTCTTTCTTCACTATTATTATTATTGTTATTATTATTATTATTATTATTATTATTATTTTTATTATTTATTATATATTATTATGAAAAAATTAATTTTAAACAAAATTTAATCATTTATTATTTTCACTATTATATCAAACACTCTTTTTTACACACATATACAATTTATATCATATACTTTTTATTCGTCACACAGGAACAAATGATAACATGTACTACTTGCAAGCAACAGAGAAAAGACGACAGAGAAAATTATATTTGAATAATAAGATATCGAAGAAAAATAATACAAAATCCAGTGTTCAAAATCGATGTGCACCACACTTCTTAACAAACGCGAATAATTGTAATTTTCTTATTTTATTTTTTTAATTTTCACTATTCAGAAACCTATATAGAAAATTCATACATTATCATCATTTATATTATTTTCCTGTACTAATATAAATTTATAATTCTAATTTTATTTTATAATACATGTCTTCAATTTTTATAACATTTTGTTATTTACAGATAAATCAAAAAAACGTTGTTCGTGAAAAAGAAAATACATATTCCTATAAATCATGTGGAAACCAAAATACACCCCTACAATCTTCTTCTTCATATATAAATGTTAAAACTCCGTTATCTAACATTTAAAATGGTAATAATATTGTTTTTCAAAATTTTCTTTTCAACCAGTTTCTAATATATTTATATATTCTCACTATTTTTTTATTTTTCAGCTAATATTAGTTTCAATAACTACACAACTTCAAGGTTACAAAATAAAATACATTACTTTGGACTTTGTAATGGTATTACATCGACAAATGCATCTACAATAACTGTTTCTTCATTGTTAATCAAGTTAAATCCAGGATGTCGTAAAGTAAAAAGAAAGTTGAATAATTTATCTCCTATTCCATTTATTGACTTCACAGCAAATATAGAAAACATGCATGAAATCATTACTCAAAACCAATTAATTGGTATTTCCAAAGGTAATCCATATATATATACACCCATTTTCTTTTTCTATTATAACTCAAATACTTTAGTATATATATTTATGAAATTCAATATTTTATTTATACAACTTTATTTTATTACAGAATATTTGGATCATGGTGATTAAATTGTTGTATGCCAAATATGCCATGCAAAATTATGGAAAAATGAATCCACTAGAGGAAAAGAAAGAGGGAACACAAATTATTCCTTATGTTGTGGTTATGGCAAGGTTCAACTTCCATATTTAAAAAACGCACCACCAGCTTATGAAAGAATGTTTCGAGGAACGGATTCTAAAAGTAAAAACTTTATGAAAAACATTCGATGTTACAATTCAATGTTTTCTTTTACGTCGATGGGTGGTAAAATTGATTCTTCAATCAATAGAGGAAATGCTCCATACATTTTCCGACTTGGGGGTCAAAATTATCATAGTATTGGAAGCCTTTTACCCCCAAATGGATCGCAACCAAAATTCTCCCAATTATACATATATGATACTGACAATGAAAATTCAAATAGACATAGTTGTTTTGGGTATATTTTCAATCTTATGATTCATATTTAATTTGAATATTTATTTTTGTACTAATATTGTGTTTATTTTCAATTTTTATAGTGGCGAAAAGCATCAATCTACATCAATTGATAATGATATTATTGAAGATTTGAAGGTGATGTTAGATTCAAATAATGTCTTGGTTGGCTCTTATAGGATGGTAAGAGATATTTTTAAAAAATATCCTCAAGTTGATATGAAGTTAAGAATCATCGGTAGAAGGGATCGAGATGGAAGGACATATAACCTACCGACTGCTTCTTAGGTTGCCGCTTTAATTTTAAGTGACATTTGTGATTCAATTGATAATAGAGATATCGTTTTTGAAACTAGGTCGAGATTTCTACAACGTATAAGTGAATTGCATCCTTCTTACCTTCCTCTCCAATATCTGCTACTATTTCCATATGGGGATGATGGTTACAGTGTCGATATTCTTCATAGAGGTGTTACATCTACAATAGACAGCAAGTGCGCAAAATGTACAATGAGAGAATTTTTTGCTTTTAGAATTCAAGACTGGGATCATTTGTTCTAACTGATTCTTAATTCAAAAAGGTTTTTTCAACAATTTTTGGTAGATGCTTATACGATGATTGAAAGTGAGAGATTGTATTACATACATAGTCAACAACATCTTCTTAGATGTGATTCTTATGAGAATTTACATAACCAAAAAGCTCAAGGAACTACAAATATCTCCAACGTTGGCCAACATGTGATATTACCTTCCTCTTTTACCGGTGGTACGTGCTATATGTTGAAGAACTATTTTGATGCCATGTCGTTATGTAAATGGTTTGGATATCCTGATTTCTTCATAACCTTTATGTGTAATCCCAAATGGCCAGAGGTTAAAAGGTTTCTTAAGGATACTTCACTTCAAGCAGAAGATAGACCTGATATATTACGTAGGTTGTTCAAGAGCAAGCTTGATGCATTTATTAAAGACTTAAGGGAGAATCACATTTTCGGCATAGTTCAAGCAGGTATTTGAAATTATGTTTATTCATAATTTATTAAATCTAATGCAAATTATTATATATTTTTTATATTATTTCATTACGATATATGTCACACCCCCAAACCAGAACGGCGGAAACGTTCGGGGGCGGAGGACGTCATATTCAGTATCATAACAGTTCATAGAAAGGAAAGTACACACCACCATATATATTAAAGTTTCCAAAATGTTTACATAATCGTATTCATTACTTGTTCAAAAGATAAATACATAAACATCTTTCAAAAGAAGTAATTAACGTCAGCACATAAATCCTCAAAAGTTGATTTCCAAACCTGCTTAGCGGTTCCCTGAGAATACAAGTTATTTCAAAGAAAAAGTGTCAACAATTAAGTTGGTGAGTTCATAAGTAGTGTTTTGAGAAAATATACGCCATTCGAAAGTTCACGTATGTTTTCCAGAAAACGCGGTATTTTCAAATGAAGAGAGTTATGATTCGTTGGGTTGAAAATGAATGTATTAGATCCAGAAAATCCCATATTTTCCCTAATAGTTGAGATATGATTTGTTGTGCTTTCCAAGAAAAACCCTTATTTTCTTATAAAAGTATGAAATGCATATGAATGTTCGTGTTATAAGTTGTAAATAGTTGCACCAAGAAAATCCCTTATTTTCCTATTAGTTGTTTGTTTTAGATGCAGGAAAAACCCTTATTTTCCTAACATAACTGGCAGTCTCTAAGACCGGAAATCGCAAGCAACCGACGTGCTTAAAAGTTGTGGCATAGTTTTATATAATAAAGCTATACGAAGATCGCACTTGTTAGATGAAGAATAGTTTTAATAGCTAGTCGTTCATAAAAGCATAATACCATAATAATTGTATATCCGATGAGTTTTATAACCATACTAAACATAATATGCTTGTAGCGACGTTCTTCAGGCATCGTAGCGTTATGACAAATTGTCACCCCAAAAGACGGACTGTAGCTAACAGTCAGGGCGCGGGATCATGAATTCCCGTATAGATCTATACACATTTGACACGTTCTCCGAACGGGAGATTCTGGTCATAGACAGGACTTGTAGCGATACCTTTTAGCAAAAAGGCAGTATTTGAAGATGTGCAAGTCTCACGGATTCTCAACTAAGTCTGTATTAAAGTAATAGTTTTGTATGCAAAGTTTATCCTTTTCACAATGTTTGAACAAGCATAAATCATAAGTTCTTTGATTGCATAAAATGATTTAGTAAAGAATGTTACCCTTGATATGATGTATTTGTAAGTAAACGTATAAATAAAACATATTTCTATTTATAAAACATATTGTACCCCAAGAGGGTAAAGCTATGTTGTGAGGTGTTTTATATGATAATAACTTCCTAAGATAGTTAAAACAACAGTATGAAAAGTATAGTAAAGATCGATGTTTCACACGATTATAGTTGTGTTTTTACTTGTATCCCCCCCCCCCCCTAAAAGAGTATAAAAAGCATTTAAAACGTATTTAAAGTGTGTTTGCAGGGGTATGAACTCACCTTATGTGAATACTTGAAGAATGGAAGGTTGAAGATGAACTTTTGGTTGTTGGTTTGATGCTCCAAAACAGCCACTCTTTTAGCTATGTTGCTGTCACGAAAATTTCACAGCAAAAGAGCAAGAAAAAGGGTAGTTTACTCACTGTTTTGAATCAATAATTTTGAGTATCATAACAAGTAACTTACAGGGGTATTTTGTGGTAAAAATATCAAGCAAAAAGGAAGGTGTAGATGGGTGAAATGGTGGCTGAAACACAAAAGGGACAGCAACCCTTTTGTTCATGGTTTTGATGGCTTTGGAAGGAAGTTCTTGTTCTTGAAAATGAGATGAAGGTTGAGTAATTCCCTGGAGTATTGGCTGGTCAAATGAGGGTAAAATGAAGAGAAAATTTCATGGATATGAAGGAGGAAAGAGTGGAAGAGGATAAGGGGACAAAACCTAGACTAGCTTGTGATGGGATGTGAGTTTAAGTGATGTGATCTTGTCTAGCCTCTTGCTTGGGTGGTTGCTTAGAGATAGAGTTAGTTAACTAACTAACTGCTAGTTATTTAGTTAGTTAGGAGTTAGGGAAGGTCTTAATCTCGAAAATTAGAAGAGGGATTAAGAAGCATTCTTACTAAAATGTCTTAAGTGATTAAGCACTTATTAATTAAGTTGGCACTTATCTCCACCAATTCTCTTATCTTAATTGATTTAGACATCATAAAACTTACATGAAATCACTTTAAGTCATGACCCATAACTAGTCATTCACTAGATAATAATACATATATACAAATACATACATGTATACTTAGTATAAAATAACAATGTAGTTTTTGTGTATTTGAACTTTAATGTTTATGTTTTATTCTTTTTATTCAAAAACACTTAAATACATTCTAATTATACCTTATAATAATTCATTTTATATTTTAATTTATTTAAATATAAAATTTATTGACCAATGTATAATTTCGTGACATTTAACCGGTTAACCATATCGTTAAACACGTTTTGTCACTTTGGTTCGTATATTTGTCGAATTTAGATCCTACACAACTATTAAGCACACGTTTTACATAGAACCTAACTTAATTATCAACTAGATACATGTTGATACAAAAATTAAGTTTGTTGCGTTCAAATGATGTTATATGCTAATTTCACAAACCGGTGATGGTTCGTAGCCATACATCATAACGAAATTTATCAATAGCTACTTGTTTTATATTTCACAATAACTTATTTAAATAAAAGAGGTTAAATTCCTTCAACCATTCTTGATGAAATACTCATATTGCTTAATAATCAAAACATAGCATCGTACGATCGTTCCTATTTTTACCAATTGTTACTATATAATAATATTTGATTTTTGTACAAAATATTATGCAGTTGTTTATACTATTGAATTTCAAAAAAGAGGTTTGCCCCATAGTCATATATGTCCTTTTATGCATTCGACCTAGGAGTTTACGGCCAAGGAACTCCCTTGGGCCGTAAACCCCTTTTCAAGGGCTTAAAGTGCCCCAAACCTTCCCCAAATGCTTAAGGACTTTAACTACTAGTACTTGTGCGTGTTTAGAACATCAAAAGCACATAAAAACCATAAGTTTTTAGGAGTTTACGACCAAGAACCCTTCTTGGGCCGTAAACCCCTTTATGTGGGACAAAAATCATTCCAAGCAACCCTTAAGCCTTTAGACAATTTACCTTGCACCTTTGGGACTAGAATGGAGAGTAGAACACATCTAAACCACTCCTTGAAAGGAGTTTACGGCCAAGGAACATGACTTGGGCCGTAAACTCCAAGTGAAGGCACCAAAGTGTGTCTCTTGTCCCCATTAGCCTTAGATAAATTCATGAAAGCAATCCTTGATGTCTAAGTGCCTCAAATCAATTAAATTCCTAGAGTTTACGGCCGTAAACTCTAAGGTGAAGGACCTTAGGCTGTAAACTCCTATATGGGGTGTTCTAAAGCCTTAAACTAATTCATGTATTATTCCAATAAAGCTAGGAGTGTTCTAAGGTCAAGATAACACCACAAAACACCCAAAAACACCATTTGAGGAGTTCACGGCCATAAACCTATGAGTTTACGGCCGTAAACTCCAAGGTGTGGGGTTTGTTGGGTGGTCAACTCCTATACAAGGCCCTTTGATGTTTCAAACCCTTTTGCCTTGTCCCGTAGCAACTTAGATGCAACCATTTGAACCTTAAACACTCATAAAAGTGTTTAAATGTTTTCTAAGTGTCTTAACTTATTTATTTAAGTTATTATTTGTCTAATTAGTTATATATATGCTTATTATATGATAACTAGCCTCGTGCGTGTAAACCAGTCTCCGTTTGCCACCTAGCACGGTAGCCGACACTACAATTCAGACGACTCACCACAAGTGAGTTCATACCCCTTGAATCAACCTTTGAAATGATTTTAAGTGTTTTAAATACTTTATGGGGGGGATACAAGTCAAATACTTATAAGTTATTGATTCAATCACATGTGATTGCACTTAATCACATGTGATTAATAACTAGGAAAACAACGATTTTTACCACTGTTCAAACTGTTTATCAAAATGCCTTACTTTGAAATGTTTTACAAACTGTTTTACTATCCAAACTTACTTATAGACTGTGATTTAAACAAATGCTTCTTATACTTAAACTGTTTTATTAACTTATGCCTTCAAATTGTTTTATAGATCGACGTCAAGTCGATCTCCTCTTGAAATCTTATTTATGCTTCAAATGTTTTATGAAAATTTATTTATGCTTTTATATATTCAATTGCATGCCCATATATGTATAGATGTATAAATAATGTTTAAAGGACTTAGGAAGGCCATCTGCCCTATTTCCTTTTCGCGCCTTGAGATGTGGTCTGGTGGGATTTCGGGTGACCATCCGAAGGTCGTTTCAATATTACTTATACATCATATATACATATATAGACATAAAAGTACTTCTGTATTCATACTCATCAGTACCTCATTAGTTAGTTACCATCTGGGTAACGCAGGATCATACATATACAGATATACTAGAAACAATACATATACAGAGATACTAGAAACAATACATATACAGATATACTAGAAACAATACATATACAGAAATACTAGAAACAATACATATACAGATATACGAGAAACAATACATATACAGATATACGAGAAACAATACATATACAGATATACGAGAAACAATACATATACATAAATACGTAATAATTGTGATCCACTGTATCGGGCATGCCTTAAATGTCATGGCCCGAGTTGTAGCCAGAATTCTCTTGGATGGAGAGCGTGAGTTTGCGTATAGATCTATACTGGATTGACTATCCTACACCTTGCTGCTAGCTACAGCCGGACCTGCAGGTCTGCGGTTGCCAAACGTCATTTCTTTTATTACGACCATTCATTATGTTGTTGTTACTAGTCGATAGCATGGTGCAATTTATCACATTATGCCTTAATATAAATCCGGTTTAAGGTAATAGTATTTAGTACAGCAGTAGTCTTATTATACAAAGCTACAGTACTTCAATGATTTACCCATTACATATTTTAGTGATAATCTCACTTAAGCATTAATGTACAAGCTATATTTTAACAAATGATAGTGATATTTGGGAAATCACACACTTTACAACAGAAAAGTTTACAAAACAGCCTAGCCTTGGTAGAAGGTTACTTTTATAGAAAATATAGGATTTTCTGAGTGATTCAAACTTTTACAAACACTTTCAAACATTTACTTACATTTTTACAAACTTATACATTGAGACAGGTTCAAACGTTTTTACAAGAAACATTGACACTAAAATACTTATGAACTCACTAGCTTAATGCTGATAAACTCTTTCAAAATAACTTGTATTCTCAGGTCATCAGTAGACAGGTACCGAGGCCAGCTTTTGAGAAGATGGAGTGCATTCAAGACTCATCTCATATTATTTTGTGTTTAATTATTTTTGGTGTCTATAACTGTACAGAACACACTTGTATTAAAATTATATATTTAATGCAATGGATGATGTTGTTTGCTTATTTACATTTACTGTGTTGTGATACTATACATGAAGTCCTCCGCCCCAGAACGTTTCCGCCGTTCTTGGTTTTGGGGTGTGACAGATTGGTATCAGAGCATTGTTTATAGTGAATCAAGTATATCAACCCATAAAAGATATACTAATCTATAAACCCAAAAGGGACTAAAACACTCTGACCAAGAGTCTATACTTTAAATAATAAAATATTTAATTAAGTATACTAGTCTGCATTCATACTAAAATCAGTGTCACAATGACAAGAACAAAAGTATTACGATTGTTGAATATCACAAGTGAGCTCGGGGATGTATGGTCAGTCCTGGGAATGGCATAGCCTGATCAACTATGCTGGTCCTAGGAGTGATTAGCATATGCCCTAGAATGGTTGTGATATGTTAGCAAGTCTAAAAACTTACCAACAATACCACAAGAAGATCAGTAGAACTTAACCTTAAAATACTATAGGAGTATTTTGTGCTATTAGTTACACGTATACTATATTCTTATACCTCTCTTCTCGCGTAGATCTAAATGGCTGGATTCCATCATGGCGACCCGTACTTTCCCAATGAAGGCAATGCCGGATGGATCGATGAAGAGCCCGAAGATGATCATCCAATCCCTTTGGATGATCACCTCACAGAAGGCTTTTCGGATGGATCCGACTCCGAGCCTGAAGTCAACAACCTACCGCTAGTAGGTCAAGCCCCGAACAACAACCCTCGACCAGCGTTTCCAGGTCCTACTCCCATGTGGGCAAACAATCTGAATCGCTGGAGTGATGAGCAGGGTCAGTCCTTGCCATACTTTGGGGACCGAACCTTTTACAATGTTAGCGATGGTGGCTCTGCTGATAGAGCTCTGCCGGTAATCATCCACAGAATAGCTCGTAATGTCGAGCAGGGTCGAGCAGCCATCGACCGGGTCGTGGAGATTAATGCCAATTCAGGTGTCAATACAGTCCGCATTCGCCGTCTCGAAGAAGACATGGAACGGACCCGGAGAACCAACGAAACTCTGCAGCAACAGCTGGCTGCCTCCCGTGCTGAAGTCTTAGAACTTCGAGCTCGTCAGTCTTGTCTGTAAAATATTCCTAACTTTCGGTACTCTAATTAGGAATCTAGGACTGTCAGTCTTGTCCTTATGGTATGAGGTAAGACCTACTGTTAGGTCGATTTTCCTTGAACTTATTGCATCAGTAATACCTGTACTATTGAAATCTATCTAAATTGTGGGAAAATTTTGTACACTTGTGTATTCCTACTAATATTCCTTATTGTGATTTCAAACACTCATTCAAACTGTTGGGCTATGGTTAGTTAGTCCATGGGTCACTCTCACGTTGCTTACAAATTGATTCTTATCATCCTTCTTGTTTTTATAAACTTATAGCTGAAGGATGCCTCCTCGCAAGTCTCCCAGAAATAGGAATAATCCTGTACCTCCACCGCCTCCACCACCTGCAGTCATCGATACTGTAGCCTTGAATGCTGCCGTAGCTGCAGCAGTGGCAACTGCCATGGCTCAGTATCACTCATCAGATGCTAGCAGAGGTGGAACCCCTGTTGAATCTATCCCGGTTGAAATCCCAGTGCGCTCCAGGGAGTGCTCTTACAAGGATTTCACAAACTGCAAGCCGAAGCCTTTCTATGGCACCGGCGGAGTCATTGCTCTGTCGCAATGGTTCGAGAAGACTGAATCAGTCTTCGAAATATGTTCGTGACCGGCTGCATTTAAAGTGAAATATGCCGCGTGCACCTTCGAGGATAAAGCCCTAACGTGGTGGAACGGCCACGTCAAAGCCCTAACTCTCGTCGTGGCTAACGACATGGGCTGGGCAACGATGAAAGACCTCATGACTGAGGAGTACTGACCTAGGGGCGAAGTCCAAAAGTTAGAA
The DNA here is from genome assembly GCF_002870075.4 of Lactuca sativa. Taxonomy (NCBI): domain Eukaryota; kingdom Viridiplantae; phylum Streptophyta; class Magnoliopsida; order Asterales; family Asteraceae; genus Lactuca; species Lactuca sativa. Next base: position 129,588,894 of record NC_056623.2, on the reverse strand, counting down.
CATGAACTCTGGAATCTGACAATGAAGGGCACCAACGTGATCGCTTACACTGCCCGCTTTAGCGAACTGGTGGCCCTATGCCCCAACATGGTTCCCACTGAAGGGAAAAAGATTGAGCGGTATATATGGGGGCTAGTGCCTCCGTACCAGGGGAACGTCTTAGCATCCAACCCTGCTACTTTCGACAGTGCCAAGCGATTGGCACAAAGACTTATTGACCATGGAGTCAAGACCCCTGCAACTACAACCACCCTAGCCATCCAAGAACCCTCTAAACCCGCTGGCAACAAGCGGAAATTCTGGGACGAGAAGAAGAAGCAGCGTGCTTCAAAGAAACAGCAAATCGTAGCAGTACATGTGGCGGTAGCCCCTACTGCTGTTACTGCTCCGGGGAAGCAGTATTCTGGAAGTTTACCGAAGTGCAACAAGTGCAACTTCCACCATAACGGCGCCTGCCGTGAAATGCAGTGTTCTAACTGCCACAGAAAAGGACACACCGTCCGATTCTATAGGTTCCCGGCGCAACCGATCTCCCAAGTTCTTGGCTCTGGCGTGAGCCCAACTTGCTATGGATGTGGCGAAACAGGCCACTTTAAAAGGGACTGCCCAAAGGCGAGGAATACTGGAGGAGCAGGGAGGGTACTAGCAATAGGCCACGGGGAAGCAGTTGCTGACCCGACAGTGGTGACTGGTACGTTCCTCCTTGATGACTCCTATGCATGCATTCTGTTCGATAGTGGAGCGGAGCGAAGCTTCGTAAACCACAAATTTGCTCGCATGCTTAAGCAACAACCACACGCACTTAATGAACAATTCACAGTAGAAATGGCCAATGGGAAAACTGAAAGTACTAATAGCATATACTTAGGTTGTCTTCTAACCTTAGATAACCATTCATTCCCAATCGACCTTATGCCGGTCTCAATAAAAAGTTTCGACGTTATTATCGGCATGGATTGGCTAAGTCTTCATCGCGCCGACATCATGTGCTACGAGAAAGCAGTCCGTCTAAACCTCCCGTCTAACGAAACGCTTATAGTCTATGGCGACAAACCTGGTGCGAGTCTTCGCATTATATCTAGTATTCAAGCACAGAAATATCTGCGCAAAGAGTACCACGCATTTCTTGCTCACGTCGTCGACACGAACCTAGAAACGAAAGAACTGAAGAACCTCCCAGTAGTGAGCGACTTTCCCGACATTTTCCCAGAAGAACTACCCGGGTTACCTCCGCAACGACAAGTCGAGTTCAGAATAGACTTAGTCCCAGGAGCTACCCCAGTAGCCAAGTCGCCCTACCGTTTAGCACCAGCCGAGATGCAAGAACTCTCTGGTCAACTTAACGAACTGCTCAGCAAGGGCTTTATAAGACCAAGTTTCTCACCTTGGGGAGCACCGGTCTTGTTCGTTAAGAAGAAAGACGGATCATTCCGTATGTGTATTGACTACAGAGAACTCAACAAATTGACGATCAAAAATCGTTACCCTCTGCCACGCATAGACGATCTATTCGACCAACTGCAAGGGGCGAGCTATTTTTCCAAAATTGATCTGAGATCCGGATATCACCAGTTACGAGTGCTTGAGGAGGATGTGTCGAAGACAGCCTTCCGAACACGTTACGGACACTACGAGTTCGTGGTGATGCCATTCGGATTGACCAATGCGCCCGCAGTCTTCATGGATTTGATGAATAGAGTATGCCGACCTTACTTAGATCAGTTCGTCATCGTTTTCATTGACGACATCCTGATCTACTCCCGAAGTAAGAAGGAGCATGGTGATCATCTGCGACAAGTTCTAGAGACACTACGAAAAGAGAAACTTTATGCGAAGTTCTCGAAATGTGAATTTTGGATCCGAAGAGTCGAATTCTTAGGACACGTGGTTAGCGAAGAAGGAATCCACGTGGACCCATATAAAATAAAAGCCATTGAGAACTGGTCAGCACCAAAGACACCTACAAAATTTCGTCAATTTCTAGGTCTAGCTGGCTACTACCGCAGGTTCATTCAGAACTTCTCCCGAATAGCGAAACCTCTTACGACCCTGACCTAGAAAGGCGTGGCCTTTAACTGGGAAGAGAAGCAAGAAAGAGCGTTCCAAACGCTCAAACGAGCCTTGTGCACCGCACCAATACTATCCCTTCCAGAAGGAATAGAAGACTTCGTTGTCTATTGCGATGCATCCAATCAAGGACTCGGATGTGTTCTGATGCAGCGAGGTAAGGTCATCGCCTACGCCTCGAGACAGTTGAAGACACACGAGGTTAACTACACGACCCACGATCTTGAATTAGGAGCAGTAGTGTTTGCTCTGAAAAATCTGGAGACACTACCTGTATGGAACGAAGAGCACTATCTTTACCGACCACAAAAGTTTACAACACATTTTCGATCAGAAGGAGCTCAACATGAGACAACGACTGTGGGTTGAGCTACTCAGTGATTACGAATGCGATATTCGTTATCATCCGGGTAAAGCCAACGTAGTAGCAGACGCCCTAAGTCGAAAAGAATATTCTGGTCGCAAAGTCAAGTCATTATCAATAACCATCCATTCACACCTGACTAAGCAAATTCAGGCGGCTCAGCTTGAGGCCATGAAACCTGAAAATGTGTCGAGTGAATCCCTTAGGGGAATGGACAAAAACTTCGAAGCCAAGGGTGACGGAGCGTTATATTTCATGAACCGGATCTGGACACCGAAGCACGGTGGTTTCCGAGACTTGGTCATGACCGAGGCGCACAACACTCGGTATTCCGTCCACCCAGGTTCAGATAAGATGTATCTGGATCTGAAAAATCTATACTGGTGGCCTAACATGAAAGCAGACATTGCTACCTTCGTGAGTAAATGCCTTACTTGCGCAAAGGTAAAGGTCGAGTACCAGAAGCCCTCTGGTTTACTGCAACAACCAGAGATCCCAGAGTGGAAGTGGGAGCGGATCACTATGGATTTCATAACCAAGTTGCCCAAGACGACGGGTGGACTTGACACCATATGGGTCATCGTTGATAGATTGACCAAGTCTGCACACTTCCTGCCTATCAAAGAAATCGACAAAATGGAGAAACTTACGAGAACATACATTAGGGAAATTGTACGGTTGCATGGTGTACCTATTTCCATTATCTCCGATAGAGATAATAGGTTCACTTCAAGATTTTGGCAATCCCTACAACGTTCCCTGGGAACAAGGCTGGACATGAGCACAGCCTACCATCCACAGACCGACGGACAGAGTGAGAGAACCATTCAAACATTGGAAGACATGTTGCGAGCCTGTGTGATTGATTTTGGGAAAGCATGGGATACTCATTTACCCCTTGTCGAATTTTCCTATAATAACATTTATCACACGAGCATCAAGGCTGCTCCATTTGAAGCTCTCTACGGCCGTAAGTGCAAATCCCCTCTGTGCTGGGCTGAGGTTGGTGATACCCAATTAGCAAGAGGGCAATCTTCCGACAGTACTCTCACTGGTCCAGAAATCATTCGGGAAACGACAGAGAAAATCGTTCAAATCCGTGAACGATTGAAAGCCTCTAGAGACCGACAGAAGAGCTACGCCGACAAACGAAGAAAACCTTTGGAGTTTCAGGTGGGAGACCGAGTCCTTCTCAAAGTCTCACCCTGGAAAGGCTTGATACGCTTCGGCAAGCGTGGGAAGCTAAATCCGAGGTACATAGGGCCTTTCGAGATTCTTGCCAGAGTCGGCCCCGTAGCTTACAAACTAGATCTACCCAACACACTGCGTAACGTACATTCTACATTCCACGTGTCTAACTTGAAAAAGTGTCTGTCTGACGAGACTCTCGTAATCCCACTCGACGAGATCGAGATCAACGAGAGCCTCAACTTCGTGGAGGAACCTGTAGAGATCATGGACCGTGAGGTCAAGCAGACGAAACAAAGCTGTATCCCTATTGTGAAGGTTCGTTGGAACGCCAAGCGAGGACTGGAATTCACTTGGGAACGCGAGGATCAGATGAAGTTGAAATACCCTCATCTTTTCGCTTAATTGTTTGTAACTTTTATTTGCTTAAATTCTAATTTCGGGACGAAATTCCCTCTAACAGGGGGATGATGTGACAACCTGAAATTTCCAATTGTATGAACATCATCTATTCAATAGAAGCTAGTTCAGTTTCAGTGATTTTCAAGCTTTTCAGAACAAGTTTGTGTACATTAGGGTTCATGTTTTAGATGATATCAGGAGAGTGGATACTCCTGGTTTTGTGAAACTTGGGCATTTCAAGTTTCATACTGTTGCAGTCCAACGTCAGGAATAAAAATATTTTCTGTCAAAATATTCCAGGACTATAAATAGTTTTCTGAATTAAATTAATTCATTATTCACAATTCCAAATAGAGAAAAGCCATATTCTCTCTGACGGATCTTCGGGTTTTCATCCCAGATTGTGAGTCTACTTTTCTTTATGTGTTTCAATACTTGTTTAATGCTTATTAACAACAATAACATATCTAGATATCAAGATCCGGGAGTTTACCGCCCAAGAACGTTCTTGGGGAGTAAACTCCAAAAATGAAACTTTAATGCTTTCTAGACCCATCCACATGTTAGGGGACTTATCAAGGACATTGTGTATGATCTTTATAGCCTAGAAATCATCCAAGAAACATAAGTTCTAGGAGTTTACGGCCAAGGAACTCCCTTGGGCCGTAAACCCCTTTTCAAGGGCTTAAAGTGCCCCAAACCTTCCCCAAATGCTTAAGGACTTTAACTACTAGTACTTGTGCTTGTTTAGAACATCAAAAGCACATAAAAACCATAAGTTTTTAGGAGTTTACGGCCAAGAACCCTTCTTGGGCCGTAAACCCCTTTATGTGGGACAAAAATCATTCCAAGCAACCCTTAAGCCTTTAGACAATTTACCTTGCACCTTTGGGACTAGAATGGAGAGTAGAACACATCTAAACCACTCCTTGAAAGGATTTTACGGCCAAGGAACATGACTTGGGCCGTAAACTCCAAGTGAAGGCACCAAAGTGTGTCTCTTGTCCCCATTAGCCTTAGATAAATTCATGAAAGCAATCCTTGATGTCTAAGTGCCTCAAATCAATTAAATTCCTAGAGTTTACGGCCGTAAACTCTAAGGTGAAGGACCTTAGGCCGTAAACTCCTATATGGGGTGTTCTAAAGCCTTAAACTAATTCATGTATTATTCCAATAAAGCTAGGAGTGTTCTAAGGTCAAGATAACACCACAAAACACCCAAAAACACCATTTGAGGAGTTCACGGCCATAAACCTATGAGTTTACGGCCGTAAACTCCAAGGTGTGGGGTTTGTTGGGTGGTCAACTCCTATACAAGGCCCTTTGATGTTTCAAACCCTTTTGCCTTGTCCCGTAGCAACTTAGATGCAACCATTTGAACCTTAAACACTCATAAAAGTGTTTAAATGTTTTCTAAGTGTCTTAACTTATTTATTTAAGTTATTATTTGTCTAATTAGTTATATATATGCTTATTATATGATAACTAGGCTCGTGCGTGTAAACCAGTCTCCGTTTGCCACCTAGCACGGTAGCCGACACTACAATTCAGACGACTCACCACAAGTGAGTTCATACCCCTTGAATCAACCTTTAAAATGATTTTAAGTGTTTTAAATACTTTATGGGGGGGGATACAAGTCAAATACTTATAAGTTATTGATTCAATCACATGTGATTGCACTTAATCACATGTGATTAATAACTAGGAAAACAACGATTTTTACCACTGTTCAAACTGTTTATCAAAATGCCTTACTTTGAAATGTTTTACAAACTGTTTTACTATCCAAACTTACTTATAGACTGTGATTTAAACAAATGCTTCTTATACTTAAACTGTTTTATTAACTTATGCCTTCAAATTGTTTTATAGATCGACGTCAAGTCGATCTCCTCTTGAAATCTTATTTATGCTTCAAATGTTTTATGAAAATTTATTTATGCTTTTATATATTCAATTGCATGCCCATATATGTATAGATGTATAAATAATGTTTAAAGGACTTAGGAAGGCCATCTGCCCTATTTCCTTTTCGCGCCTTGAGATGTGGTCTGGTGGGATTTCGGGTGACCATCCGAAGGTCGTTTCAATATTACTTATACATCATATATACATATATAGACATAAAAGTACTTCCGTATTCATACTCATCAGTACCTCATTAGTTAGTTACCGTCTGGGTAACGCAGGATCATACATATACAGATATACTAGAAACAATACATATACAGAGATACTAGAGACAATACATATACGGATATACTAGAAACAATACATATACAGAAATACTAGAAACAATACATATACAGATATACTAGAAACAATACATATACAGATATACGAGAAACAATACATATACAGATATACGAGAAACAATACATATACAGATATACGAGAAACAATACATATACATAAATACGTAATAATTGTGATCCACTGTATCGGCCATGCCTTAAATGTCATGGCCCGAGTTGTAGCCAGAATTCTCTTGGATGGAGAGCGTGAGTTTGCGTATAGATCTATACTGGATTGACTATCCTACACCTTGCTGCTAGCTACAGCCGGACCTGCAGGTCTGCGGGTGCCAAACGTCATTTCTTTTATTACGACCATTCATTATGTCGTTGTTACCAGTCGATAGCATGGTGCAATTTATCACATTATGCCTTAATATAAATCCGGTTTAAGGTAATAGTATTTAGTACAGCAGTAGTCTTATTATACAAAGCTACAGTACTTCAATGATTTACCCATTACATATTTTAGTGATAATCTCACTTAAGCATTAATGTACAAGCTATATTTTAACAAATGATAGTGATATTTGGGAAATCACACACTTTACAACAGAAAAGTTTACAAAACAGCCTAGCCTTGGTAGAAGGTTACTTTTATAGAAAATATAGGATTTTCTGAGTGATTCAAACTTTTACAAACACTTTCAAACATTTACTTACATTTTTACAAACTTATACATTGAGACAGGTTCAAACGTTTTTACAAGAAACATTGACACTAAAATACTTATGAACTCACCAGCTTAATGCTGATAAACTCTTTCAAAATAACTTGTATTCTCAGGTCATCAGTAGACAGGTACCGAGGCCAGCTTTTGAGAAGATGGAGTGCATTCAAGACTCATCTCATATTATTTTGTGTTTAATTATTTTTGGTGTCTATAACTGTACAGAACACACTTGTATTAAAATTATATATTTAATGCAATGGATGATGTTGTTTGCTTATTTACATTTACTGTGTTGTGATACTATACATGAAGTCCTCCGCCCCAGAACGTTTCCGCCGTTCTTGGTTTTGGGGTGTGACATGATAGGATTTGGAAACCACGTAAAGTAGGAAAGTGCATTGGTAGAATTCATTCGGTTTCACCTAATTTACTTGAAGCTTTTTTAAGGATTTTATTAAATAAGGTCAAAGGTCCGAAATCATTTGAAGAAATTTGCACAGTAAATAATGAAGAATATTCTTCTTTTAGAGATGCTTGTTATGCTCTTGGTCTTTTAGATGATGACAAAGAATACATCGATGCAATCAAAGAAGCGAGTTCACTTCTTGAAATTCATTTCTACTCTAACCTGAAGATGAAAAAAATTGTATACAAAACATAAATAAAATGAATACCTTTTAAAAAAACTTCAGATCTATGAAATAGATATAAAGTGAAAGATTCAAACATAAATAAAAATTAGACACATGACAGTTTCCTCATAAAATTCAGACATGAACCGTGGTGCTCGCATCTTCACCTGATACCCTAGCCATCCAACTAGTCTTTGAGATGCAAAGTATTCTTCATCTAAACCCGATCTCGAACCAAGTTATTCACATCACCAAATCTGGATTATTTAGCGAAGAGAAAGGAGAATATATGATAAGAAGGTGGATTAGAGAGATAAATGGATCCAGATTGGTTTTTGAGATACATCGGATTTAAGCCCTGAAAATCTATTCTTCATAGAACCAAAACCCGAAATTAGAGCCCTGAAAATCTATTTGCATGAAATGGAGTTTGGGGGAGACCAATCTTTGTCGACATCTACAAACACAATATGATTTGAGAGACAGGGAAAGAGAGAGATATACCACTATCGTGTTTGGGTGTGAGAGTATGTTTGGGAAGATGGGTAACAGCCTGTCATACGAACGTGTAAACTCGGATAAAAGTCGAATACTCACAGATCAAGTACTGCATCCTCATTTTCTTCACCATTAATGACCCGTTAATGACCTTGATTGCTTCAAGCCTGACGATCGGAGCAACCTGAGCCCCAGTGTCTTCGTCATCAACAGCGGCTTCCTCCTCCTCTCTGGATCGAAGATGCTGAGTAGCATTAGTCTCCGTTACAGATCAAAAAAATCAGAGGTTTGATTGATCTGTTAATCACCGCCTCCGTATGAAGTTAGGAAAGGAGCATTTTTGGTGGTGTCGATGTGAACAGGTTAGATGGCTAGGGATTCCTTGTATTAGGGTGTAATATATGATATGTGTAGTGTGTAGTATAATACGTATGCTTAATATATTGTATATAATGTAATATATGTTGTACCTCTTAATTTTCAAGAAATGGGCAATATCCTTAATAATATAGTAAAGATAAAGATATATATATATATATATATATATATATATATATATATATATATATATTAGTAGCGTACCAGCACGATGCGGCGATGACGATTTGTTTCATTTCGGCTATTAGTTTCCTGCCGACAATTAGTTCGTTTCGTCGGAGATTAATCTTTTTTTCCAATTTGTGCATAACTTCATTTCTGTGAATGTTATCATTTGTGTTAAAAATAAAAGTATGTTACTATTGTTGTTAAAAATAAGTTGTGTTTAGTTAAAAAGTATAAAAATGTTGTTCTTTTGGTTTAAACAAATAAAGGTATGTTGTTTTGGTTAAAAATAATATTATGATACTATTTAGGTTATATATTACTATAAAAAATAAAGAAGATAGGATGAATAGAAGTGTGAATAGTTTCTTTTTCTTTTTGGCTTATCGGTGCATTTTAGTAAATAATTTCGTTTCATGAATTAGGGTATATGGCTTAGAATTTAGGTTTAGGACGTTGGTGCAAAAACCAAAAATAGATAAAACCTGTTTTTTACTCTGTTGGTCTAATCAATTATCCCTTCGATATTCGGTTTAACTTATAATCTGAGATCCTCTTTGTATCACTTTCGCTTTATATTTTCATTTTTTGTTATAACATAAAAAATGGTTAAGGATGTGGTTTTGGCTATTCGATCTTGCCATGAAGATAAAAACAAAAGTTAAAGTAAAGTTAAAATAGATTTCATTCTAACCATTCATGGTTTCAAACTCAATTAATTACGACTTTATAAGATATACCTTTTAGCCGGTATCTTTATTTTCTTTATCTAAATCTTAACTTGACCGGTTTATTATAACTCCCCTTGGTTAAAAAATTTTATATAAAAATTATTTCTTGTTTAAAATTTATCACTTTGCGTTTTGTGTTAAAATTTTAATTATTCAATTTTCATAATTAAAAATATAATGTAATGAATGAATTTTAGGAAAAAATGATTTTTAAAAGACTTTGTGTTGGTCTTTAGACTTTAAACAAAATAAAAATCTTTTTGCTAATGTATCGTTATCAAAAATCATGAAACTATCAAAACCAAAAAACTATATCTTAGCATATAAACTTAGTTTTCATTAACATAATTGCACTTTACGTCTGTGTTCCATGTTATTTTTATATTAATATTAATACAATTGAAGTATATTACCATTTTTGTCTAAATTCGACATTTGATATAGTATAAGTAGACATGATTATAAATATATCGATTTGTTACATTAAACTATTTAGAAATATGCATTTATCTATAAGTGTGAAGTAACGAAATATCTTATGTTTATTTATTGTATTTTCATGTTTTGAGCTTGCATTTTGGTTTATTTAATTATACATTATGATAATTCAAGATTTTCATTATATGTGCAGATCCTTTTTTATTGAATAAATGTATTATGTCATCTAATTTGCAAATTAATCTATGTAATATAAAGTAATGAATTTAAGTTTTTCAAAGAATGAGCATTATATGTATGAATCCAAAGATTTCTGATAGGAAAAGCAAAAAATTTATACTAAACAATTAGCTAATCAACACTTGCAGCAAAGTTAAAAGACGATTTGAGTTGAAATTACATGTCAATGTCCCCAAAGGCTGGAATTTCTCTAACAGTTCCTAAACGTCTATCTCTTGGAAGAATATAGCAACAATCTTAACTTGACCCATAGAAAATAATATCTTCATTGAGTAGGATGCTATATTTTAGACAAAAAATGAATGCCAAATCGATTTTCAAAATTTATTGCAGGAAGTCCATCCCAGTTGTGGTAGTTGCAAATTTTATCAAATTCATTATTTTTCTAAATAATGACATTGTTCTTTGTAACATCTATCCCAATAATGGCATTCAGTAGCAATACATTCATAGTTAAATACATGTACAATGCTACAATAGCAACACATTTAATAACAACAAATTCACCAGGCTCTATCACAAATGGCTGAATAGCACCTCAACTACGTTATGCATCTTTCAATGTGTATCATCTTCTTCAAACGCTATGTAAAAATTAGACAAAAACAGATTAAATAGGTCCAAGTAAGTGATTTAATCATCTGCTACACAAAGAATAAACAATCAGGGCAAAAAAGGAGAGAAAAAAAATCAACTCATCAAGCTACCCCACGCTACCTGTTATCATTGATTTGACTTTGAATTTGACGTTTTGATACATGTAGCTAACATCCAAGAGTCAACGTTTTTGATAGACTATGAACACAACAAAAGATAGCACACAGATAAGACATAAAGGTACAAAAAAACAATAGAATGCAGAAACTAAAAATAAAGTAAAGAGAATTTCAGACGCCATGCCTCATGACATTTCCCCATATCATAATGCTTTCAAAGATGCAAAAAAGGAAGTAGGCTACATGAGTTGAATACCCTGAAACCACAGCCAATTACTCTCATCTACAAGGGAAGAAGTAGCTGCCAGCAGTGGTAATGTAAGCAACAGGTGGGCATCTATGGATTATCAGTTATATCGACCTTCATAGATATGTAGGTGGTCAAGTCTGAAAAAAAAAATGCATGTGGGTGGTCAGATCTTGAAAAGCCATTATTTACCGTATGTCGAATGTGTTCCTAACACATGTATTTCTCACAAAAGACTGAAACCATGGTCAAATCTAAAACAAAAAACCCAAGACAATTAACAAAGCATTTCTTCTAATGTGATATACCGAAGACACAAAAAAAAATCGTTTATGTTCTAACTGGAAAAATCAGATATTCACAGAGAAACCAGAAAAGTCAGATGTAGATCTAGATTTAACAAACAAACATTTAATCAAAATCAAAGAAACCTTCATATAAGAAAAAAAAATAAAAAAACAAATCTATTTAAGCTTAAATAAATCATAAATCTGCTTCATTTTAAAGATCCGTAGACAAACCTAAGAACAGATATGGATTCACATGAAATGCCTCCTTGACTCATTCAATTGTAGCGTCAACGTCTAATATCAGCATTGGCAAATGACATACATCTAGGGTTTTCTTTAGAGTGTGCATGTTTGTGTGTACGGAGATTTAATGGCGGTTTAGGGTTAGACAGGAGGTGGAGGGGGAAGGCGGTGGAACGATGGTGCCGCCTAAAGTTCCAGAGAGAGAAAGAGCATATGCAAGGCATGGGGTGAGGTTTTGGGAGACCTGGCGTTTAATCAGAGATGGTGAGAGCAAAGGAAGTTTGATCGATAGGGATTTCTCATCACAACTTAAGAATATATATGTAGATCGAAGACATGATCAGCCCATCTTCTTAAAACAACTAAAAACCTTACCTGAGAAATCAAAAGGAAATATGCTTACGGGTTCAGCTCCAAGTCTTTGTCTTTGATTCTGACGGTGACGGTAGGTTAAAGGGAAGTGATATTTCCACTTGATAAATCGATTCATCCATTTGAAATGTATGCTTTACCAACTTGTACGATAGCTATGAAGATGTTGTACCTCATGTGGATGGATCAAAATATTAAGAAAAACCAATTTTCGCTGATATGAGAGTTCACCACATCGTGGTGGACAGTTCCCATGTCTTGGTGGAAAGAAAATAGAAACAAATTCAAAGATCACCACGTCGTGGCAGAAGAATACCACGACGTGGTGCCGCAACAAAATGTCGATTCTTTTTCTTCCAATTTGGTTTTGTTCAATTTAAAGCAATGTAAATTCAATTGTTAGACATCCATACATTCTGATATCACTGATGGGTATTACATGAAATAATGGAGATAAATCCTTATACACTTAAGGGTAATTTAGAAAAATTATAGAAGACAACATATCTCTTGATTGTTGTTGTAAACAGTCAAAACAATCCTTATTGTAGTTTCTTGGAAACTAGCACCAGAAATCCCGTACATTCGATGGTTAACACCCAACCCTAGCAACAAGGAGGCTTATGGGGGAGGAGAGGGGATGGAGGATTTTTAGCCTTAGCTTAGAGAATAAGAGTGGCCAGAAATCGATCCCCTTTGACACTTTATATAGATGAGATATAGAACCCAAGATAACCCTAATTTGAATATTATATTAACATCTTAAATTTGGTAATTATCTATTCCTAAATATCTATAAGGAATAATAGTTTACCCTCCAAGAAATCGTCCATCTCTATAGGGAAGTTTATGGAGCCTCTTGTTCAACTATTAAAAATTGCAATTAGAGACATACACCGTTCACTAATCCAATTAATCCCAAAATTAATTATACTTAATTTTTGATAAATTATTAATTAAATAATGTTCTTTCTAATTAATATATTGTTTTTATAACATATTAATAAATTCATTTATTGCTATTTATTAATTATATAATAAGTCACTAAATCATTATCTCTCTCTCTAAGAGTCATCCTATTCGATTACTAGGTTTGAGGGCAACCCAAAATGACTCTTCTAATAATTCTAATATATACTAATTTCTTAGACACCTAATTCAAAATATATAATGATTGATATTTATAGATATAAATACTTTTTGATAAATATTTTTAGAGAATAAGAGTGGCCAGAAATCGATCCCCTTTGGCACTTTATATAGATGAGATATAGAACCCAAGATAACCTTAATTTGAATATTATATTAACATCTCAAATTTGGTAATTATCTATTCCTAAATATCTATAAGGAATAATAGTTTACCCTCCAAGAAATCGTCCATCTCTATAGGGAAGTTTATGGAACCTCTTGTTCAACTATTAAAAATTGCAATTAGAGACATACACTGTTCACTAATCCAATTAATCCCAAAATTAATCATACTTAATTTTTGATGAATTATTAATTAAATAATGTTGTTTCTAATTAATATATTATTTTTATAACATATTAATAAATTCATTTATTGCTATTTATTATCTGTATAATAAGTCAATAAATCATTATATCTCTCTCTAAGAGTCATCCTATTCGATTACTAGGTTTGAGGGCAACCCAAAAGGACTCTTCTAATAATTCTAATATATTATAATTTCTTAGACACCTAATTCAAAATATATAATGATTGATATTTATAGATATAAATATATTTTTAGATAAATCAATTTGATAAGCATATTCCCCGCACCCCCCCCCCCCCCCCTTTGTAAAACATGTAAAATAGTAAAATGGGGTTGTGATCTCACTCTAGTAGCGTAATTTGTTGAAATCAGAAAGTAAGTACCTTTATTTATAGATGTTATGTGCGCAAAGCACTTCATGTGCAATGTGTACTCAACTCGTGGCTCCATCCAGAGTTGGCCATGTGTTACACTTCTGATGGTTCACATTTCTCCAATCTCGGCGAATATGGGTTTCATACATGTGCATCGAGCAAGGCGTAGTTGGCGTGCACCCCTAAATCTTTTATAAAAATTCATATCTTCCTTATATGAATCTTGTTTCTTAACTTCTTTATAGATTTGTGTAGCACTCTATTAGTATTACACCTTTTTTTTAAAGTTGCATTGTCAAATTATAACTTTTGTTTTTAACCTGTATTTTATATTTTTCTAAAAATCGTATCTTTTTCATTCAAATTCCTTTTTGACCTTATTCTTTTTAAAGGTCTTATTTCTTAGAGTACTACGATTTCTCTTTTAGTGACGTTAGCTGAAACTCAACCGATTTCTTAAATTGTTTTGATGTTAATAGCATTATTAACGCGGTTGATTTTTACTTTTTATAAAATCACATCTCCTCCAATTGTAGTCATATTTTTACAACGCTTTTATCTTTGGGATCACTTTTTTGTATACTTTCCAAGTACACCGACCTTTAATAAAAGTGATATAACTTAATGTTCACTAATTGTTGAACCTATTATTGTTATCTGACTGATCATATTTTTCCTGAAATATGAAAATCTCAATTAGCTTCATTTGTCGATGCTAATCTCTATCTCTCAAAATTCTTATCCGATGAATATAGACAGCCACACCTCGATCCTTTATAGCGATACATTTTCCAAGCCAAGATTTTACTTGTTGCAAGGTTGGGATGTCGTTTCCTATGGGTAGTATGTCATCAACATACAATACCAAAAAATTTACTATACCCCCACTACCTTTGTATACACATGACTCATCTTCACTTCTAGAGAAACCAAACTCAATGAGTTTCTCATGGAAGCAAAGATTCCAGCTGTGAGATGCTTGTTTCAATCCATAAATGGATTTCTCAAGCTTACACACTCTATTGGGAAACTTTGCATCAAAAAACCCTTTTCCTGACACATGGGAAACATCTTTAGCCAACTTCCCATTAATGAAAGTAGTATTGACCGCCATCTATCAAATTTCATAATCCTTAAAGGCAGCTATGGCGAGCATTATCCTAATAGATCTCATATTGGCCACTGGTGAAAATGTCTTATCATAATCAACCAAATTCCTAACTTGGTTTTCACACGTGGACATAATCTCGTTGTGTATTGCCTCTTTCCACTTGGCAGCCTCAGGGCCTGCCATCGCTTCCTTGTAATTAGTTAGCTCATCCAAATTTATCAGTTTTTGATAACTGATTGTCACACCCCCGGCCAAGGCGGCGGAACACGCCGGGCTATTTGACTAATTTCGTGGATCACATATAAATTGAATATACAACACAAATACAATAATAAACAAAACAACATTTCATTACAAATTTATGTTTTCATATAAGGTTCTTATAGATAATAATAAATATAAGCATGATTTTGCCTTAACAGTTAGGCATAACAATACTATAACATCTCGAGTTCAGGAGTGCAAGTTCAGGGTTCAAAGTCAAATTGTGAATGGTCTACTCGGTGAGTCCATGGTTGAACTCGGCGAATAGGGTCGCGATTCCGGTCGCGTGTCAAGTGGCCAATAATGCCCTCTCCCCAATTCCGGGGGATTTTGGTGTTGTGTGGAGAAAACCCTAATTCCGGGGGATGAGCCCTATATAAAGGACATAATGCCCTCTCCCCAACCTCTTTATGCTTCCTTGAAGTCTAGAAACCCTAATATCCGTTTGTGAGTGAATTAGAGAGCTTTGGGGGCCTTGAAGGAGTGTTTGTGGAAGAGATCTTTGAAGGCTAAGAGGCTTGGAGCAAGGGGCTTTGCAAGGATTTGGATTTCTCTTCCGTGGGAGCTTTCTTTTGAGGTATTATTTCGTTGCTTGGGTTGTTATTCTTCCAGATTCATCATTTTGGAGTTTTTGGAAAACATATGTTGTGATATTTTGAGTTTGGAGGTTAAATCTGAGGTTGCTACCGCAGATCTGGAATGGAAAAGGTCTAGAGTGCATAAAAGTCCCTGTTCTTGAGTGATTGGTGAAGCCATCTTGTCCCAAACCCTAACCCTAGAGTGTTATATGCTTAGATCTCCTTGGATTCACGTAAAGTTTGCCACTTTACGTGATGGATGGTTTGTAGAAGGGTAGATCTATTTTTTGGATCATCTGCATGGCCTGGAAAGCCTCTGTATGGATTAAGATCTAGGGGTACTCGGCGAGTCACGAGGGTGTACTCGGAGAGTTGCATGAAGATGGGCAGGAACTCGAAGAGTTGGAAGAACAACTCGGCGAGTTGGTTGAAGATGGCCTTGGACTCGGCGAGTCTGTTCTACGACTCGGCAAGTCTGGTCGTGAGGTCCTAACCTCTTCTGGTTGAGCCGTGAATCGGCGAGTCAAGGGATGACTCGGTGAGTTGAGTGCGAGGGGACTCAGAGTTGTGGAACTCGGCGAGTTGAGTCGTGATTTGAGAGTTTTCAGAGCAAGGGAACTCGATGAGTCGGCAGGGTGACTCGGCGAGTAGAGTCAGGCAGGAGAGTTGACTTTGTCAAAGAGTTGACCAGTTGACTTCCAGGGGCATTTTGGTAACTGTTAACATTTATTTTGAGTTCAGTGTTTTGGTGTTGGCTAGTGGTGGAGATCGTGTCAGTGGTCGGAGCAGCTTGGTCTCATCTTTTCAATCATCAGTTGCAGGTGAGTTATCCTCACTATATCGACAGGGTCTACGGCACCAAGGCCGGCCCTTTATCAGATTGTAATCAGGGTATTGTTGTATGTTATTGCTTTGCTATGTTTGCATCCTGGTAGTTAGGATGGTATATGTTAGAGACCTAGTTAAGGTCGGTATCCTGGTTAGGATGATGTTATGCTATGTGATCTGCTAGATCGGTTTGATTAGATGTGAATTGTTATATGATTGAATGTTTATGTGCACATGGTTGTTGGACCGGGGTTGGGTTGAGGCGGGTCTTGCTTTGTGCTGTAGGCCAACATACCCAGGGCGGACCGGTTATCCCGAAGGACCAGCGAGCGGTCCGAATAGGCTGTAGGCCCCAAGGGGGCGGACCAGACGTGCCGAGGCTCGGAGAGTGGACCAGGCCGAGTGAAGGCCCGGAGCGGGCGGACTAGTCATACTGTAGACTCAGAGAGTGGATTAGGTGGATTGAAGGCCCGATGTGGGTGGACCAATCCCACTTTAGACTCGATGTATATGGCTAGACTCGGAGGGTGGACCAGGTAGACTGAGGGCCCGGTACGGTGGACCAGTCACACAGTAGACCCGAAGTGCATGGCTGTTCTATGTTCTGTTATGTGGTTGGTATTTTGGGGGTATCTCACTAAGCTTTCGGGCTTACAGTTGTGGTTTAAAATGTTTCAGGTATTTCAGGAGACCGTGGCAAGGCAAAGGCGTGATCGTACCGCTCCTCGGGTTTTATGTGTTTATGATGTGGTTCTGGGAAAATACTCTGATAATAAATGTATTGAAAACCTTTTTGTAATAACTTTATGAAATGGGGTCATTTTTGAAAAGTTTTAATTGGCTTGGATTTTAGAGTGTTACAAATACAAAAGTAGGAAAATTAAAGTACTTGCAAGCCATGATTTTCCGATGTCCGAGTGTGCCCGAAATTTCACTAATTTCCTGATAATACATGTATTTTGAAAATCAACACGAGGTTGGTGAGAGTCACAGGTTTTCTGCTAGCCGCAGTAATAATACTTTTCAAAAGTCCAAAGTATTTTTCTTGTTTAACAATAGTTTAAACAATGCTTGTCATGAGTCTTTAAAAGCCAAAAAGTATTTTTATAAGTAAATTCATGCTTTTAAAGAAAATAACTTTATGGAAGTTTAAATATATCCTTTGTATAAGTAACCACTATAATTAAAAATAGTTCTGGAAGCAATCAAACCTATGGTTGTAGTGAAAAAGTGAGAGAGATTCGTGTTAATGTTTTTAGTGAGTTCTATAATCAAGCTATGGACGAAAAGTACCCCTCCTTACGACGCTTCATCGGACGTCGTAGTAATGATCGTAGACACATATCACCTGCTACGATTGATCAGTCGATGGTTGTAGCTAGCAACCGCGTGTGGGGATGTCGACCCCATATAGATCTATAAATATGTACCTAGCTCCGAAGATTAACGATTATAGCAGTGTGGGGCAGGCTAAGTAATTTAAACTCAGCTAATGAATAGTAGCGTCTCACTAAAAAACCATTAACGAAAAGTTTGTGAATAACTCTCAGCCCAAACTTAATTGTAGTTAAGTTACTAGGCATAATGAATTTTGTATATAAGTTAAGCATGCATAGCATAAGGCACGTAACCGAGTATAATTCTAGTATAAACTCCATGATAGTAGACATATATTATTTTAACAGTAGCATTTCTCAAATAACATAACATAAATGAAGTTTAAAAATAATATTGTTTTTACTCATATTATATAAATGTTAATCAATACTTTTCAACTACTATGCACATACAGGCCAGACATGAAACACCGGAGGGCAGGATCATTTTGGCATTTAAGCACTTCTGAATCCAGCAACCCAAACGGTCATTCAAACCAGATTCCCCGTACCATGAGCACTTAAAATGTATTATAATATTTTTGAGTAATATATATTATTTAGCACGTGTATTCTCCCCCAAAATATAAAAGTGTATAACAGGGGCCGTAACACTCACCTTGTCGAGAGGTTAGCAAGTAGTTCTGACTGTCGAGGTGTGTTGTTGAGAGGTTGTGACTTCCGGGATAAATCTGACTTCCTAGAAATTTCGATATATATTAATTGTTGGACGTGATTTGGTATTGTGATGATTTATTTGAATAATTTCCTAAGATTTGTCAATTCTAAATTTATTTGAATAATTATTAGTTCAAATAAATTTTCTTTAAAATTCTAATTTAAAATGATTTAACATTCTCACATAATTTGTAAATAAATTCAAGATTTATTTAACTTAAAATAATAATTACATATTTTATTTAATTTGGGAATTGATAACGTAATTTTATTTAATTTGGGAATTGATAAGTAACTAGAGGGGAATCATGCGCTTCGTTGGCGTTGTGTTTGTTTTTTTTTTTTTCCTTATTTCAAGCTGTACCAAACAGTAGAACATAGTATAATTTTAATAAAAAATATTACATATACTGAAGGGGTCTTCATATGACAAACAAATCATTGAAATTATGTTGCTATTTAGTGTATTTTACCCTAGAAAAGAACCCAAAAAGTTAAAATGTTTTGAGATGATTTACCATTTGTTGCAAGCCTCGACTAAAAGAAACAATATCTATAGAACCTTCTATGCTAGGTGTAGTCTATGGAAAAACGATGCATAATCAAAATATTAGAACCGACCAACGAGATAAATTAAAAGTAATACAAATCTTATTCTTTATTGGTGGAAGGATCTCATTCGTGTTCTACAACTGCGCTTGGTTCTCAAATTCCGACGGAATTGGAATTTGCGATTCCATTCCATGGTTGAATTGTTTGAAAAAAGTCAAAGATTTTACTTAAAAAGACATAATCTTTTTTCTTAAAAAAATAGAAAAAAAATTGATAAATTGGAAGGGATAACTATTCAAATAAAATATATAAATTAATTGTTTTACTAAATTAAAATATATTCTAATTCATAATTAACTATTAAACAACAAAATAACGATAAAACAAAAAAGGTAGTTATTGTGAGATTGGTTCCATTTCCATTTGTCCTACTCCCATTATAAGGAATTGCTTAGCAGCCAAACTCCATGCTCCACATCTATTAAAGCAATAAAGCCAACTTATAATGTTTCCTATTTTTCATCTTCCTTCACTTTTCCAAAACACTAATTGATTAACTTCAACTTGTATTCTTTATAAAAAACAAAAACAACCATAAAGTATTATATTTATTATAACTTAAATAGGAACGGAGGTTTACGAATTATAAATAACCAATGCAAGACATCTTCAACCTTTGTTCAATTCATCTATCTTGATGGCTGCTATGTACTCACTTTGCTTCAAGGAAGTAGAACAGGTATGCTCCCATGGAAAATCAAAATTGAAAGTAAATAAAAAAAAACAAATTGTAATGGCAGTGGTAGCAGATGGTGACGATAAACTCATCAAAAAATTCACTAAAATACGATTAGAAAAAAGCTCAATTTTTTTTTCTTAAAGTATATATTAATGCTAATTTTTCAAAAGAATATATTAATGCTAATTTTTCAAAACCCATATAAACTACCAAAAAATATTTTGGAATTTTCAAAAAAGGCCATAAAACTACTCAAAGAACAACAAACTAAAAAAATATCAAATTGAAATGTACTGATGATACCTTTTATAAATAATAAGTTTTTATAAATTGTAAAAATTATGAAAATAAATGAAATGCGAAGTTACTTGAGTTTTCTTGAAGTATGAACAAGATTAATCACATTTGATTCCCACATTTCGCTTAATGGTGATGGTATGTGAGCCAAAGTCTTTTTAGACCACCATTCCTCCTTTTTATACCTATAAAATTTAACCAAGGGCAAAAGTGTCATTTAAAAAAAAAGCAAAAGTCGACGATATTTGAAACGAAATCTGGCTATAAGAATATTTTTCAGACACAATACTCATTTTTGGATTGTAGGTAGAAAAAGTAACATACCACATACACCAAAGGGCAAAATGGTCATTTTCTTGGTTTACTCAAAAAAAAGAACGGGGTAAAGAATGTGTACTCTTTCATATGTCAAGCAACGACTCCAAGTTCGTTATACACAAGTGGATCCAAAGGACATATTGTCTTTGCTTGCAAAAAAAAAAACTATACACAAAAAAAAAATAATAATGAAATTACATCAAACCAAATAAAGAAAAATGTATTTTGGACATTTTGTTATGAATGTGGTATACCAATTAGCACCTGATCAGCGAGTTTGAAGGTGTGGGTGAAATCGTTTATGGCTTCCACTTACTTCTTAAACACTAAATGTTTAAGTTCCATATGTTTTTGCAATCTTTGGACCTAAACTTTTACTTTTGCAATTTTGGTCCTAATTGCCCACATTCCTTTCAATTTTGGTCCTAATTGCCCACATTCCTTTCAATTTTGGGACCTTTTTCAAACGGGGTTAAATTTCACTCGTAAGAATTATAGAAAGATTTTTGGATTCCTCAGCCACACAAGATATTAATAAAAAATAATGATATTGGCATTTTCACAAACACTTGGAGTGCATCGTTTGAATACATTATGCTGATTGCTAATCTTTTCTAACAAATTGAATTTAGGATTGTATTGGGCACCACGAGTAGTAACATGATACCACCAAAACAGAAATCTCTACAGCAAGCAGCGGAGCCGGCCTTCGTCTTCTTCGTTGACTTCACACAAGATGGAAAATCCACGACTGCAGAGAGCACACAAATATTGAGGTCTTGAACTTGAAATTAGAAATAAGAACAAAGAAAGAGATTGGAGCAGGGGTTGGATTATGATTGTTACTACCCAGTTGTGCATGACGATCGAAATCAAGAAGCCAACAACCCAAAGCCAGATGAGGGAATATGATGGCAGTGGTGAGAATATGGGCTAACATCCGGAAAAAAGCGATGAGCTTGCCTGTGCGTGTCATTCAGAAGCGGAATGGAAGCAATAGAGAAGAGATCCTTCCATCTGTACATTCAATTGAAAAGTTCAATTTCAATTATAAAAAATACGTATATGTTTATGAGGAAAAAAAACCTTTCCGTGAGTAGCCGTCAGTTGTTCTCCGAATGAAATCTTCGTCATCATCTTCTTCGTGATGATGATTCTTCACAGTCCTTACCATCAGCTCCGATTGCTTTTGAAGAAACACAAAATTCTATCATCACATAAATGGCACAATTAAGGCAAACAATCAAACCCAGACGACACACATAAACAAGGGTGAAGGTACAACAGAAGAAGGTAGAAGGTTGGAGAAGGGTTTTGGTGAGGCAAGGTGGTGGAAATATAAGAGGGTGTTTGGGATAATTTTAGATTCACTTTTAACTTTTATTTTTTTCTAAAAGTCAAAAAAAGTGTTTGATAATCCTGACTTTTCCAATTTTTTTTAATAGAGTAAATGTTATTTTTTTGAAAAGTCAAGAAATCCTGACTTTTCCAACTTTTACGAATAGGACTTTTTGGCTTGCAAAAGCTAAATCAAACACCCTCTAAATATGTTGAGGCGGTGTAGAAGATATCGATCACCAAATTTTTTAGGCCGTCTGTAAAAAAAAAAAACTTTTTAAATAAAAGTGATGATGAAGTTAAAAGAAGCAAATAGTATAGCAACTGGTGTGGCCAAAGTAGTAAATAAAGAAAAAAATGTGACAAAAATGAGAATTGGCAAATGTTCCTTTTTACTGAGTTTTTAACAATTAATAGTATATATAATAAACTATATAGAAAAACCCTTTTTTAGCTTAAAGTTTTATTTAAAATTTGGGTTAAGTTGGAAATGCTTTTTCAAACTAGGGTTGTGTTTGCACATTTTTAATACAAGTTTCATTACATAGGACTTATTTTTTAAAGAAAATTCTAAAGGGAGGGGCTAATTCCGGACAATTTCAAAATATGGGGGCTGATTATAGTTAAAATGAATTGAAGTTTGAACAGTGACCTTCATATTCACATACACAGGAGGATATCCTCCTGTGTTCTTCAATTCCAGTCGTAAGGGAAAAAAATTTACGTGAATAGTTTCGTGATTATCGGTTGGAAATTACGATCGACGAAGGACATAAAACGAAATGGAATGGTGGTGTAAAATCACAGTGGGGGAGCAGCAGCAGAAGCCGACAGTGTATAGGTGGTGGCTGGGAGCTGCGACGGGAGGCTGACGGAGGTGGCAGTTCGGTGCTGCTGCCTTCGTTTCTTCCTTCTTTCGATTGTATCTCGATCCAGGAAGTGTGGAGAAACTTTTGGGGATCCAAATAAATTATCAACCCAAGCTTGGGGATGAAGTATTATGGTGGTGGCAGTGGGGTGTTGCAATGGAGTTTGGTGATGGCCGGCAGCCTCCTGCTGCTGGTTTCTTCTTGTTTTTCCGGCTAAATTAAAGGCTGAGGAGGGTGGTGGTGGTTAGGAGTAGAGATCTATAGAGAAAAAGAAATAGTTGTAATTAGATGACAATAAACCTTAATATGTTAACCCATATTAAACAAAGAAGGCTAGAATCCAAAATAACAATTCACAACTAAGAAGAGAAATGCTGTAATCTTATTGCGAATTTATAAAGGTATGTAAAACCAATTTACCAATTTCAAACTATGAAATTCCTATATAATTTTAGATTCATTGAACATATCAATGACATGATTAGTCTCTGATTATGCTCTAGTATTTATGACTGGGATATCGAGGATCACAAACAAGACGGGAAAAACCATATAAATATGCTTGACACTCTTAATGTCATGGATCGTCCCATAGTAATCTGTCGGTTAACCACACACACACACTCCATTAATCAATGATCAATTTTTCAGATACCAATAATTAATCCTTGTAGTCAATATTAGTGTTTCGGATAACGACATGCACTCCACAAACTATTATAAAGGATAGTATGCACTTTTCTGGATTAGCATACTTTTCACATTTTTCCTAAAGTAAATAGAAGCGGGATTTTAAAAAATAGTTAACTAACTTTATATCATTATACTTATTAATGAATTTCTTGTCATATCAAATATGTTCTGCTAACGACCCTCCAACAAACATCGAAGTGGTAAGAGACAGTGAACACCCATTCAACCACTATTTTATAGGCAGTTTCGTTATACCCCCTTATAGTTCAGATTCTTGAATGATACATACTAGCAATCCGAATAACTTAATCTTATACATATAGTACTTAACTTATACTATATATATATATATATATATATATATATATATATATATATATATATATATATATATATATATATATATATATATATATATAGTGCATTCTAAAAACTTTTTCAAAATACAAGGTTTAGATTAAAATTTTTGAAATTAAACAATTAATTTAATTTAAAGAAAGCCAATTATGTTTTTCATCTTTTTTTTAATTAATCAATAGATTAAATGTAATTAACACATAAGGATTATTCACAACTTCATGATAAGGATATCTGAATGCAAAGATAATTATTCAGTTTTAGACAATTAAAAACATATCTAAAGTAATTATCCTAATAAATTTATGAATTAAGAAAAAACAATTTTAGCTTATCTGAGAGTTCACCACATCGTGGTGGACAATTCCCACGTCTTGGTGGAAAGAAAAAAAAAAGACAGGAATTCAGATATCACCACGTCGTGGCAGAAGAATAACATGACGTGGTGCCGCAACAGAATGTCGTTTCTTTTTCCTCCAATATGGTTTTGTTCAACTTAAAGTAATGTAAATTCAAATATTAGACAACCATACACTATGATAGGGGTGTCAATTTATGACACGACACGACAAAAATATACGAAACGAAACGAAACCAGGACGAAATCAAAATTCGAATTCGTGTTCGTGTCGTTTTCGTGTCAAGCTTAAAAAACACGATGTCGTGTCGTGTCGTGTCCGTGTTCATAAATCGACACGAAATTGACACGATTAAGCATGTCGTTGTCGTGCTTTTCGTGTTTGTCGTTTTTGTCGTGTTATATATCTTTAAGTATGAACGAAATACACTAATAGTTATGTAATATTTTATTTTTCGTGTCGTGTTTTAATTGGTTCATTTTCGTGTTAATGAAAAAAAACACGACATCGTGTCGTGTCGTGTTGTGTCAGACAAAAAGACAACACGACTGCCCGATTTGATAACCCTACACTCTGATACCACTGATGGATATTACATGCAATAATGGAGATAAATCCTTATACAATTAAGGGTACATATAACCTATTAAATCTAGTCATAACTCTATTGATGTAACATTCTTTTGAACAACAAGAACCCTATAACCCTAGGTAATTTAGAAACATTATAGAAGAACACATACCTCTTGATTGTTGTTTTAAACAATCAAAACAATCCTTATTGTAGTTGCTTGGAAACTAGCACCATAAATCTCGTACATGTTATGGTTAACTCCCAACCCTAGCAACAAGGAGGCTTATGTTAGAGGAGAGGGGATAGAGGGTTTTTAGCCTTAGCTTGGAGAAAAAGAGTGGCCAAAAGTCGATCCCCTTTGTCTCTTTATATAGATGAGTTATGAAACCCTAGATAACCCTAATTTGAATATTATATTAACATCTCAAATTTGGTAATTATCTACTCCTTAATTTCTATAAGGAATAATCTAAAAACCCTAGTTTACCCTCCAAGAAAGCTTCCACCTCTATAGGGAAGTTTATGGAACCTCTTGTTCAACTATTAAAAAAATTACAATTAAAGAGACATGTACCGTTAATTAATCCAATTAATCCCAAAATTAATCCTAGTTAATTTCTGATCAATTGTTAATTAAATAATGTTGTCTCTAATTAATATATTATTTTTATAACATATTAATAAATTCATTTATTGCTGTTTATTAATTTTATAACAAGTCAATAAATCATTCTCTCTCTCTCACTCTCTCTAATAGTGATCATATTCAATTGCTAGGTTTGAGGGCAACCCAAAAAGACTCTTCTAACAATTCAAATATATACTAATTCAGTTACTGGCTTAGACACCTAATTCAAAATATATAATGCTTGATATTTATAGATATAAATATATTTTGATAAATCAATTTGATAAACATATATCCCCCCCCCCCCCCTTGTAAAAGATGTAAAATAGTAAAATGGGGTCGCGAACTAACTCTAGTAGTGTAATATGTTGAAATCAGAAAGTAAGCACCTTTATTTAAAGTTCTTATGTGCACGAAGCACTTCACGTACAATGTGTACTCAACTCGTGGCTCCATCTAGACTTGGCCATGTGTTACACTTCTGATGGTCCACATTTCTCCAATCTCGACGATTTTGGGTTTCAGACATGTGCATCGAGCAAGGCGCAGTTGGCGTGCACCTCTAAATATTTTATAAAGATAGATATCTTCCTTATATGAATCTTGTTTCTTAGCATCTTTATATATTTGTGTATCACTCTACTAGTACTACACCTTTTGTACTACACCTTTTTTTAAAGTTGCATTCTCAAATTGTAACTTTTGTTTTTAACCTGTATTTTATATTTTTCTAAAAATCGTATATTCTTCATACGAATTCATTTTTGACCTTATTCTTTTTAATGTTCTTATCTCTCAGAGTAGTACGATTTCTCTTTTAGTGACGTTAGCCAAAACTCAACCGATTTCTTTATACCGTTTTGACGTTAATAACGTTATTGATGCGATTGATTTTTACTTTTTATAAAATCACAACTCCTCCAACTGTAGTCATATTTTTACAATGCCTTTATCTTTGGGATCACTTTTTTGTTTACTTTCCAAGTGCACTAACCATTAATAAAAGTGATATAAGTTAATGGTCATTAATTGTTGACCCTATTATTATCATCTGACTGATCATATTTTTCCTGAAATATGAAAATATCACTTCTCATCATTTGTCGATGCTAATCTCTAATGATGGTAGATGATGTGAATTTCTTAATTTTCACATTCTCCTCTTGTTTTAGGAATTACGTCCTGGAATTTGGAGGTTAAGGTAACCTTATTAGGGGACCAGTTTCTTAATGAAGGACCGACCCTTTTTCTTTTTATTGGGACAACTAAATTTCAATTTTAGTTCCCACTTCCAATCCTTTAACTTTATCATTAGTGTCTAATATTTTTCTTTTGAAATCCTATTTGATTCTATCCTTATATTAAATCAATATAAAAACCTAAACCTTTCATCTTTATATTAGTGTGGTATTATTGAAAGATTCTATGTTTATTTGCTTGTTACTACTTGTACTCAAAATAGATCTTAATATATAATAATGATGAATAAACTTAAAGAGTTTCCAATTTCCTTCTTAAACATTACATAATCATTCCTATGTGACATTTTCCTAAACCTCTTTATTTTAATACTTAATATTTCCTTCTACTGACCAAGTTGATTCATGAAAACATTTACGATGTGCCTTGGTCTACCACAATTTTTGCACCTAAGCTACTCACATTTGCCCTGGTGATGAAGTCCAATATTACTATACAAGAGGAGTCTTCCCAAGTATCCCATTGGTCGAGTGGGTGCTCTCTAACGAGGCATCCTTTCCTCTTTTTCCTTCCACAAGTGTTGACAAGATTTTCCCTTAGTGATTCCTTCTGTCACACCCTCAAACCAAGGATGGTGGACACGTCCGGGGATGGAGGACTTCATGTATAGTATCACAACAGCGTATATAATAATGCTCAAAGTAAATACAACCATCATAAATATAATTGAAAAAGTTACATCATAGTAAGTTTACATGTTTCAAAATCAATTACATTATGATGACAAAATGAACTGTTTTTGACGATTTAACGTCCCATCCTCAAAATGCTGTTGGTTTTCCTATTTCACTAATTTCCTAAGAATACAAGTAGTTTTGAAAAAGTGTCAACAATTAAGTTGGTGAGTTCATAAGAGTTTGTTTTGAGAAAGAAACCGTTTTCTTTGTAAAAACGACAAAGTATGTTTCCAGAAAACCCAATATTTTCTTTGTTAAGTGTGAAATGAATGCTTCTATGTTATGTGATAATGAATCCTAGAAAGACCCGTATATTCCTTCAATAATCACCCAATGTATATAAGTTATATAAAATTTAAATTAAATAAACCGTCGAATATAATGGGTCTGCCCTAGGTCCACAACCAAACAAGGAACAGGAAGAAAGGCGGGCCCACCAATTCTAAGTCGATTATGAATAGATTCTTATATAACTCTAACATATACATTTAGCAATTATAGCCGAAGCCTAACAATTCTAGATGAATGTAGTTTTAACAGAAATATGTTTCCAAAGAAAATCCAATATTTTCCTTATAAGAGTTAGGTAGTCCTAAATCCCAGGACCGAAAATAAACAAGTATTTTTCCATACTTAAAGATATAAAAGTGATTTTAAATAGGCATAAAACCCTTTTTGATATGAAAGTGTACAAGTATTTTTCCATACTTAAAGTAATTCCTGTGATTTAAATCGACATAACTTGCTAATTTAAAAGTAGAACCCATAAATCTTATGATTTGTTAATACCACATATGAGCTATTGTAACCATGCTAAGACTCAGACGACCTCGTAATACGACGTTCTTCAGGCGTCAGACGTTTAATGACACTTTTCACCTCAGACCTGCCGGTCTAGCTATTGCAAGCAGCTCAGGTGCGGGCTTGTCAGACCCAATATAGATTTATACACAACTATCACGCTCTCCCTACAAGAGACTCTGGTTACAACCTACAGGACTTTTGACTTTGTTACCATGAAGGTAACATGAAGGGAATGACTCACAAATGTATTCATTAACAGATTGACGTGAACTGAATTGAAAACCTTTGGTAAATAAGTTTGAAATGGAAATGATACATAAACTATACCTAATATAGTTTATCCAAAACGTTTTTAATGTAAAAGAACCCTTTTATGAAAATACATTAGTGTTATGAATCCATAAACTATGCTTATTATAGCTTATTATATGTGTTCTAAATGAATGAAGAATCTTATCATGAATGACTAAATTTCAGTTTATGATGATAAACTAACAAGAAAACACATTCAATATTTAGAACCTATTGTTATACACTTTGCTCAACATAATACAAAGTGTTATGAAAGTTATAAGCTGTTAACTAGTTTTTAACCTTTATGCATTGTTTTAGAAAAATCATAGAAAAATTATAAGAAGTCAAAAACTGAATCCGTAAATTCTGAGAGTCCATAAAATGTGTCTAGTTTGTTCATAATTTTTATTATGATTTTTGGAAGTCTTTAACTTGTGTTAAAATGTTCATATTCACATACTGGTCCGAATTTGGTTCTGAAATGATAGGCAGTTTTGTAAAAATCACCATAAATCGTAGAAAAATTGTATGGAGATGTGAAAGTGGTCATTTTAAAGGTATGAACCTAAACTATTCGAATATTAAATAGTTTTGAAAGATATTAAGTTTAAGTTAGTCAAAACAGTCCGTGAATAAGACTCAACTTTTCTGATGAAAGTTGTTGTTTGAGTTTAGTTGTGTTTTTGGGGTTTTACCTTGTATTCCCCCCCTTAAAACTTAAGAAAAACATGAAAGATAGAGGTATGAACTCACCTTATATGATTTCAGTGGGTGAATGTTGAAGAAGAGAAATTTTCAACTCAAGAACACTTGGAGGATTGCTTGAAGATTTGAGAATCTAACCCTAATGTGATGGAATTTGTGTAAGCAATCTATGATTTTGAGTAGGAGGATGAGTAATAATCATAAGAAAGATGATGATACTTACCAAATGAAGGAGGAAAGCCTTGGAGTATGCCTTGAAGTTCTCGAAATTGAGAGAGAGATGAGAGAGTTTGGAGTGTGATTCTTGGTGGAAATTAAGAAAATGAATGAAGTGCGAGGAGAGAGGGTAGATGTTCCAGTTCTCTAAGAACATGGGAAATGGCTGGAAATGATGATAAAGTACATTGACATGACCTAGTTATGGTGGAAGGAGTGTGGCTGGTCATGGAGTGCATGTGGGTGGTTGCTTGTGTCATAATCTAAAGGAAAGTCAACATTCCACCTCTTGTACTTAACCCACTCTTCTTGGATAAGATTTATCCCCAAAAACATGATTAATTAATAAATATGGGGCCTTATATGTTAAAATAAAGTTTTGGGTGAAAATCTCGTGTTAAAATAATTAAAAACGGGCCTAAAATGCAAAACTAGTCGAAAACTAGGAAGAAATGGCCTACCTGCGAGACCTCTCGGTATTGGGCCGAGGTTCGGTCCTTACTGCTGTTGGGCCGAAGATGAGTTGGAGTGAAATAGCTCGAATGCGGAGGTAGGAAGCGAAGGCGAGAGGCTTCGGGTTCGGGTCAGAAGCTTCGGGTTAGGTGCTCAGGCGAGGTTCGGTCCGAAGGGACCTTCGGGTTCGGTTCAGAAGATTTGGTCCTCAGCACTTCGGTTTCAGTCCTTCCTTGTTTGGCCCGAGAGGCTTCGCCCCCTTAAGGAAGGTTTCGGTTCTTTAAGGCTATTTTTCAAGAATTCTTCCCGTTTTGCGCCGTTTTTCACCAAGTTAAGTGTCGGGATGCCCGAAATGATTAAAAAAAGTTAAAGGGACTTTTGAGACAGATTTGGGAGAGATTTTAGGAGAGATATGGGAGAGATTTTTAATAGAGAGAGATAGAGTGAAAACGATTGAGAGAGGTTTCATTTGTGACATTTTTTAGGGTCCGGCTTCACAACGCAAGGTCCGTAAACCTCGTTAAGCCATGTTTAAGGATCTTACACACTCCCGATGAGTATGCAACATTGGTTTATCGGTTTGGTTCATTACCTACCACAATTTTAGGTTAAGAAAATCTAGATATACGAACTTTTCAATTGATGATTTCTCCTTAGCATAGCGAGTTGTATAGTAATTATCTAACATAAGCCCTAGTACACAAGGGTTAGTTGTGTTGACCGGTTTGACTTGTTGACTTTATTTGACCTTGACTTGACCATAATTTGACGGTTGTCACATCATCCCCCTGTTAGAGGGAATTTCGTCCCGAAATTAGCACTTTGACTGGGACTTCAAGAGTTCAGGAGAAGATGTGGGTACTTTTAGGAGTACAAGAAATTTGTATGTCGGGGACCAATCCGCCTGATGTTAAATGATGACCTTGGAATTTCTTATTGTAAGTTGAGCTAAGTCGATTTAAAGGAGTTATTGTATTGGAATGATAGTGTATTGTACGCATGCCTTTATACTCTCCGTGTTATTCCCGTTATCACTACTATGAACCTTTCAGGTTGTAGTTAGTGAGTATTAGCACTAAAAGGGCTTTGACAATTAATGAAAAAGTTGGTAGTATGAGCCCTACCAGTCCTTTTATAATCGCTTGGTGTAAACTAGTCGTATATCATTAAGGTTGCCAGGGCGGTCGAATGAGTGACTCCGCCTTAAGCCCACAACCAAACAAGGAACAGGAAATAAGGCGGAATTATACATTCTAAGTCCTTAGAATCTTACTGATATATGACCATAATGTTTACACTAGCCATCATAGATTCGCTAGTAAAAGCCCTATGTTTTTACATACATGATAAGACTTACTTGGATTTGTCATGTCCTCTAGATTTATGGTTGATAAACCCTAAGTCGACACTAGTCAGCAAGGATTTAAAACCTACATGTGGCGGTTAGAAGCACGTACCGCTATTCACGAGTGGTTCCGGGGGAGTTTCTCCTACAGTGATCATAAGCACCCTTCCACCGTCACCAGCATTCCTTGTCTTTGGACAGTCTCTCTTAAAGTGTCTTGCTTCACCGCACTCATAACAAGTTGGGCTGGCTCCAATGTCGGGGACCTGGTTGATGGGTTGTGCCGGTGCTCTACAGAAACTGATAGTGTGTCCCTTCCTGTTGCAATTCTTGCAATGCATCTCCCGGAAAACCCTAGTATGATGGAAGTTACACTTGTTGCATTTCGGAAGGGTTCCAGCGTATTGATTTATGGGTGCTGGATTGGCCGGAGTTGTGGCAGCATGAACAACAACGGTCTATTGCTTCTTGGTGGAGTCCTTGGCTGGTTGGTCCTTGTTGTCCTAGGACTTCCTTTTGTTGCTTCTCCCTCGTCTTGCTCAGGAGTGGTTGTTACAGTGTCATGGCTGGACCTATGGTTGATAAGTTGTTGTGCCAACTGTGACAACCCGATATTTGGAGACAATAAAATGTAACACCAGTCAAATTTAGGTCAAAATTTAACTTTCCTAAAATCTTATTTGGGTTAATTAAAGTGGTAGGAATCGTAACAAGTTTTTCATACATATAAAGAACACAAAAATCCGAGTTATAACGAAGAAGTTATAACCATTCTAAGATTTCCGACAAAACCGGAAACACCGATTAAACAAAAAACGCGAAGCTTCAATATAATAGTTTTTAGCCTTAAGTATCTAAATGAAAGTTGTAGATAACATTAAACCGTAAACGTACGTAAAAAGAACGTCCAAATCTGACTTCGTATGAGGAAGTTGTGATTTTTCTATGTTCCGGATATAGCAGTAGACAACTAAAAACTCGAAATAGAGATGGAGAGACCTTTGGCCAAAACAACCTAAATGAGAATCGAAGGTCTCAACAATAGTAGCGCAACGGTGAAAAGTCTAACGAAAATGGACATCAGATGAAGAAGTTATGGATTTTTAAAAGACTTTTCGTGTCCCGGCCCATTAAAAATAAACAATTAAAAATAAAAATCAAAATTTTCCGATGAAGTCGAAACAAGAGTTGTAGAGTATATTCTCACCTACGCGTGCATATAAAGAACGTCGAAAACGGAGCTCGTATGCGAAAGTTACGGATTTTACAAGTTCGAGGCTCAAAATCCAAGGCTGTCAGGTCTGCCACGACACGACACAGTTGGCCGCGACCCGGCCAGTGACTGAGGGCGCTCAATCAAGAGAAGAGGATAAGTTGACTCACCACGACGTGGCACACCCTTTTCCATGATGTGGCACCCAAAATATGGCCCTATAAATAGATTTCAAGGGCTTCGGGTTTCATTGCTCAGTTCCCTTCTTTCTCGCGCTGAAACTCTACATTTAAGCCCCCGAAGCCCTCCCAAATCCCCGGTTTTCACCTTCAAGTTCTAAAGGAAAGTTTTGTGTTCCCGAGATTCGCGAAATTTTTGAGATTCCCGAGAAAAACAACTTTTCCAAGTCGAAGTTCTGCTCGATTTTCGTCTCACTTCTTCAATCAATCAAGTGAGTTCATACCCCTTAATTAACCTTTTGAATGTTTTTAAATATTTATAAATGCTTTATGGGGGGGGATACAAGTTGAATCAGGTTTAGTTATTATATCAATCATATGTGATTAATAACTAGCATGCAAATGGATTTACTATACGTTAACTGTTTTACCAAACAGATTTCTTCAAATGACATTCTTAAACGTTTTTACATGTTTAAGACTCTTTAACAAAATGTCTTACACACTGTAAGTTCATTTTCAAACTCTGTTACAAAGGTGTTTTCAAACATAGGTTTTCCTTATACTTAAACTGTCTTATCAAACAAAAATACTTTCAATCGTTTTATAAACTGACATCAGATCATCGTTTCTTAGTATTAAACTTTTCAAAGGTTTTACAAAGCTTCTTTTACGCTTTTATATTGTCAAATGCATGGCTAGATATGTATAGTTATACAAATAATGTTTAAAGGACTTAGGGCATTTAGCTCGCTTTATTTCCTTTTCCTCATTGGTATGTGGCCTTAGGGCATCGGTTGCTCATTCGAATGTCGTCTAAATATTATTTATATATCATGTATACATATATAGGTATAAAGGTGCCATTAGTCAGTTCAGCACCTTTGGGTAGCAAAGGTATACTTCCGGTTATACTCGTACATTACTAGTAACTATAATAGGTATAGTTAGGAGATACTACTTACTTCCAAGTACAAGGAATCACACAAGAGTCAGTTCATTCATGAGTCTATACTAATACATTACATGTTACATGAATACATTTACATGTATATGCTTACATGGATATGTGTACATAGATACGCTCACATGAGTACGTTTACATAGATACGCTTACATGAATACGTTTACATAGATACGCTTACAAAGATACGTTTACATTGACACGTTTACAAAGATACGCTTACATGAACACATCTACATTAATACGTTTAATAGATACTATTACATAGGATCTGTTAAAAATGTTTCGGGACTTACCATTCCACACCCAAAGCTGTTAGCTATAGTAGGGAAAAGGAGCGTCGACTGGTGTCCATGGTTATACTGTTCGGCGAGTTTCCATGCCGTGAATATCCTAATGCAAAAGGATACATCTTTAGTTATTATATTATTCTCCTTCCTTTATTTTGTGACACATTCACATGAACGACGAGGTAGGACATATTTGATATATATAGACTATTTTCCTCATTACCTTTATATTGCGACTCATACGCATAAACGACGAGGTAGACTATAATTTTATAATAATAATAGTTAAACAGGTAAAAATCGTCACATTTACAGTGATGCTTACTTACAAAACAGTCGGGTCTTGGTAGAAGACTACTTTTATACTAGTAGGAAATATAGGATTTTCCATGGTTTTCAAACATTTAAAATTACATACAAAACAGTCGGGTCTTGGTAGAAGACTAATTTTATACTAGTAGGAAATATAGGATCTTCTAGGGTTTTCGAACGTTTACAATTACTTACAAACATTTTCAAACTTTTCTCCAAATGTTTACAAGTCTTTACTTTACAGTATTTACAAATCAAAGACACATTAATACTTATGAATTCACCAGCTTTATTGCTAATACTCTCTTTCAAAATAACTTCTACTCTCAGGTCACAAATAGACACGTACGACGACCAGGTTTTGTGAAGACGGAAAAATCAAGACTCCTCTTTTATTTTGATTAGTTATTATGTTGTCTTATACTATGAAAGAACACAGTTGTAATTAAAATTAAACTAATAATGCAATGGATGATGTTGTTGCTTGTTTACTACTTTAAATTGTTGTGATACATTACATGATGTCCTCCGCCCCAGAATGTTTCCGCAGTTCTCGGTTTTGGGGTGTGATAGATTGGTATCAGAGCATTGTTTATAGTGAATTTAGTGTACCAACCCATAAAAGATATACGAACTATAAATACAATGGAATTAAAATACTCTGACCAAGGGTTTATACTTTTAAATAATAAAATATTTAACTAAGTATACGTGCCTGCATTCATACTAAAATCCATGTCACAATGACAAGAACAAAAGTATTACGATTGTTGAATATCACAGGTAAGCTCGGGGATGTATGGTCAGTCTTGGGAGTGGCATAGCCTGATCAACTATGCTGGTCCGAGGAGTGATTAGCACGTGCCCAAGAATGGCTGTGATGTGGCAACAAGTCTAAAAAACTTACCAACACTACCACAATGAGAACACTAGAACAGAACATAAGTCTAAAATACTATAGGAGTATTTCGTGTTACTATAATTACTTACTTGAGAACTAAAAAGATCTTCATTACTAGGTCAATAGTTGCTAAGTGGATGCACTAAGGTTATATGTAACTAGGATGTCATAGACTTAGAATCTGTGAAAATTTGCTTTACCTCTGTTCCTTGGGAATTTGGAGTCAAGATCACTTATTCGAAGGCCTATCCTGTTTTGATTACATATAACTGGTATGCACTTTACAAATAGTGATGTAACTAATGAAGATCATTTAATAATTATATAATTAGTTCGTATAATAACTATTTTCTTACCCCAATTCGCACGTAGATAACATTGCTGGACTCCATGCCCACAGCAACCCGTACCTTCCGAACGAAGGCAATGTTGGATGGTTTGGAGAAGAACCCAAGAACGATCATTCAATATCTTTGAATGATCACCATGCTGAAGACCTTTCGGATGGTGATAACTCCGAACCCGAGGTTGAGAACCTACCCCCAGTAGCTCCATTTCTAATGCCTAACCCTCGTCCCACTTTTCATGGCCCGACGCCTCCTTGGATCGAATGCTTGGAAACATGGAGCGAAGAGCAAGATCAACCTATGCCATTTAATGGAGACCGAAGCTTCTACATCGTAAACGAAGGGAGCTCAGAAGATAGAATTCTACCAATCCTGATCCGTAGCGTTGCCCGAAACAAAATTTAGAGCAAGACGACTCTCCAACGTATCGAAGTGGTTAATGCCAATGCAAGAATGCATACCATTCGCACCAATCGCCTTGATCACAAGTGAAAGATCTGAGAGAAACCATGAGACCCTGCTACAAGCACTAGCTGAAACCCGAGCCGAATTCATAGTGCTCCAAGTACGCCAGAGGGTGTATGAAAGATACCTGCTTGATATGGAACGTCAACTAGCTGAAGTAAGGGTTCACCATAGGGGTGACCGTCGCTAGTAGGAGATACCTTACTTCCTTCTTTGTTTTGAAGAACCGTGTTCTTTTCTATGTTTTGTGTAGTACTTTCTATGTGACTTCCTTGTACTGTAAGTACTTTTAGGTAAGTCTTTATGCTGTCAAAGACTTTTCTACTCCGAATATGATGTAAGACCTACAACAAGGTCAATTTCCCCCAACCTATTACATCTTAAACATCAATGATATCGACAGTTGGCTAACTTTCGTGTCAATCTTTGTTCAAATGCTTTCATCATGCTTTCATTGGAGTCTATCTGAAACCCCATCTTGTCAAGTTATTGGACTATAGTGATTTAACTCCGGAACCATTTCCAAGTCTCTTTCAAGGGTTGGATTATGTTATCCACCAACCAATAATACCCTGGTTTAGATGATAAACGTTTTGTGACCATTCTATTAATTTACTTCTACTCCGTACTAGGATTGTATCATAGGGATGTAGGCCATACCTTCGCGAACATACTCCTATTCCGTACTGGGACTGCATCATAGGGATGTAGGTCAAACCTTCGAGAACATACTTCTATTCTTTACAAGAGTGATCGAACTATGTCGAGGTTCAACCATACTCGCTCACAAATTGATTTTCTTTCCGTGTAACAGAATCATGTCGCCGAAGAAAAACGATCAACCTATCAACCAAACACCAACTCTTCAAATAGATGCAGCTACCTTTCAAGCTGTAGTCTCGGCTGCCGTGTCAGCTGTTCTGACCCACCTTAACGCTAACAACATGAATGTTAGCGGGATTGTTAACAATAATTCCAATCCAAGTAACAATCAAGTACCTCAACGAGCAACAAACTACCATGACACCCCGAATCCCAAGCCCAAGAATAACAAACGAAAGTTCTGGGCTAAAGCTAAAGGCAAATCACCCCAAGGGGCGAGCAAAAGACAACAACCTGTGGCAACCTTCGTAGCCACGACATCTATACCTCCTAATACCATCCCTTCTGGTATCCCAATTGTCCCTACACCAGCTAGCCAGTATGCCAGAAACCTACCGAAATGCAATAAGTGCAACTTCCATCATTTGGGTAGTTCTCGTCCGTTACACTGTTTTAAATGCGACAAGAATGGACATACTATCAATTGCTGCAGGACTCGGACCCAACACATTACTTCAACCACCAATGTTGAAATCTCTCGAATATGCCATCTATGTGGCGTAATGGGACACTTCAAGAGGGGCTGTCCAACAGAGAAGAATGACGGCGAATCCGGAGGTGTTTGACCTTAGAATGGAAAGAGGCAATGAAGGATCATACTATAGTATAGGTTCACTTCCAATCATCAGTATTATGTATGTTTTTAAAACATGTTTAAAACTACTGAAACTCGAGTCTTATCTTTTGCAAGATCCTGTCAGTTAAGGGACCCTCGTTCTGTGTATACTTGCCTTTTGTAGTATACTTTGTTCGCAACAGTATTCCTGTAGTTACTCTAAAGTACTGTAACTCTGTTAAAAGTTGCACCGTTGTGTTTTGTATATAACGCCTTTGTGTTCAAATCTGATATCTTTTACTTCTAAGTATGTCCGACATTATCATACAACTTGAGTCAATTCGATCCGCACAGTACTAGTGCGTACGTCTCCTCCTCCGAAAACGTCTTTCTAGCGAAGCCGTCATTCCTGAACACTGAAGTACTTATGCATAGAGTGCCTCATGCTTCGTAGCCTTTCCGATGAAACCTCAGCAAACCTCCCCAGAGTACCACTCGTACAGTACGTCAAGTTCAATCCAAAGACCCGTATGGTTGATCCATCGTTGAAGAATGTATGTGCAAGGGTAGTACATAATCAAGGTTATACAGGTTTAGAATTGATGATTCCACTTTAACTTCTTTTCCTCGTTGGGATGTAGGCTTAAGGAAGAATCATTTATTCGACTACCTTTTCAATCTTAATTATATACGACTTGTATACGCGAAACTATGATTGATGAACCAGGTATGAGTTCTAATATGAACTTCAGGATGGAGACTGTCTAAGACTACGAGTGATCATGCTGCCATGCGAATAAACTTAGAAGCCAAACACATGCCCTTCCCGCCCATCGGGTAAAGAGAGACAGATGGAACAAAAGTACCTATCCTTTTCCTTAATTCATGAGTAATCATACTTTCTTTTAGATCTTCACGATATCTAATCGACCACAAGGTTTTAACGTCATAATCAGTATGAATTGGTTGTGTTCTTATGCAAGAGGAAATGTCATTGCCTATACCTCAAGACAGCTTAAGACACAGGAAGTTAACTACACAACACATGATCTTGAGTTAGGAGTAGCGGTAATTGCTCTGAAGATCTGGAGAAACTACTTGTAGGGTACAAGGTTTACTATTTTCACAGTCCACAAAAACATTCACATTACATTCGACCAATAAGGGTTATCACACTAGTGAAGTCAAACGAAAGAAGCAAAGTCGTATCCCGATAGTGAAAGATTCGCTGGAATGCCAAGCGAGGACCTGAGTTCACTTAAGAACACGAGGAGCAAATAAAACTTCTATCCGTAGCATGATTATTAATTCTGCTTCAACTCTAATTTCAGGACGAAATTCCCTCTAACGGGGGGATGATGTGACAACCCGATATTTCGAGACAATAAAATGTAACACTAGTCAAATTTAGGTCAAAATTTAACTTTCCTAAAATCTTATTTGGGTTAATTAAAGTGGTAGGAATCGTAACAAGTTTTTCATACATATAAAGAACAAAAAAATCCGAGTTATAATGTAGAAGTCATAACCATTCTAAGGTTTCCAACAAAACCGGCAACACCGATTAAACGAAAAACGCGAAGTTTCAATACAATAGTTTTTAGCCTTAAGTATCTAAATGAAAGTTGTAGATAACATTAAACCGTAAACGTACGTAAAAAGAACGTCTAAATCTGACTTCGTATGAGGAGGTTATGATTTTTCTAAGTTCCGGATATAGCAGTAGACAACTAAAAACTCGAAATAGAGATCGAGAGACCTTTGGCCAAAACAACCTAAATGAGAATCGAAGGTCTCAGTAATAGTAGCGCAACGGTGAAAAGTTTGACGAAAACGGACATCAGATGAAGAAGTCATGGATTTTTAACAGACTTTTCGTGTCACGGACCATTAAAAATAAATTATTAAAAATAAATTCCAAATTTTCCGATGAATTCTAAACGAGAGTTGTAGATTATATTCTCACCTACGCGTGCATATAAAGAATGTCGAAAATGGAGCTCGTATGCAAAAGTTACGAATTTTACAAGTTCGAGGCTCAAAATTCGAGGCTGTCAGGTCTGCCACGACACGACACAGTTGGTCGCAACCCGGCCAGTGAATGAGGGCATCCAATCAAGGGAAGAGGATAAGATGACTCACCACGACGTGGCACACCCTTTTCCACGACGTGGCACCTTAATGGCCATATAAATAGATTTCAAGGGCTTCGGGTTTCATTGCTCAGTTCCCTTCTTTCTCGTGCTGAAACTATGCATTTAAGCCCCCGAAGCCCTCCCTGTAACAACCCGAAATTCCGTATCATTTTTTGTAACTCTTTTCGTAATCCAATTCGATCAACCAATCGTCGTTTTCAAATTCGATTCCGATTTCATCATTTAATTAAGTCATTAAATTGAATGTATCTAAAATGACTTAATGGGTGTCCTAATACATTTAGAAATCATTTTAACACCCCATATTAGTGATCGAAATAATTCTAGAATTAACCATATCGAATTACGACAAATTGGCCGAGTGCGACCAAAAGCCCCGTCTAACGCCGGTATCGGGTAGAATCCCACCGTGTCCAATTCCCGAACACTATTTAAAGTGTTCTAAGCTTCCATTTGAAGCATTTGACTCTCTCAGTACTCTCTCTTTAACCTCTCTCCTCATCCTAGATCAAGGTCCAAAATCAAAGCTTTAAGGCTCCAAATCATAGAGGTAACCTTCCTAGCTTGTAATTCAACTTCATAGGACTTCAAATCCGTGTTTAAATTAAGATTTTGGACCTGGAACATGTGTTTACGGCTAAGGAGCATGCTTGGGCTGTAAACACATAAAAATGGGGGTTTTAAGCAACTTAAACCCTTCCAAATCATTGTTGAGACTTAGATACAACCTTGAGGCTTACAAACCCGG
The DNA here is from genome assembly GCF_002870075.4 of Lactuca sativa. Lineage (NCBI taxonomy): Eukaryota > Viridiplantae > Streptophyta > Magnoliopsida > Asterales > Asteraceae > Lactuca > Lactuca sativa. Next base: position 129,548,749 of record NC_056623.2, on the reverse strand, counting down.
ACTTGGAACACCTTAAACTTGAATTTTGAGGTATTAACATGAGTTTACGGCCAAGGCATGTGCTTGGGCCGTAAACCCCTCAAACATGGGGAGTAAACTCAACTAGACATGTTAGAATGCCTTGTAACTCCACCAATAGCCTTGTGGTAAATCCTAGAACCAACCAAAAATAGTTTGGGGACCTTAAACATAGCAAAACCCTTCATTTGATGGTTTACGGCCACATAACATGCTCCAGGGCCGTAAACTCCTAATTATATGTCATTTGATGCCCTAAATTCATACCAAGCCTTGGAAAATTAACTACAATCACATGCGATTGCTCTAAGTACCACAAATTAAATATAGTTTGAGCAAGGGAGAGTTTACGGCCGTAAACTCCATGTTTACAGCCGTGAACTCCCATAAGTGATGTATAAATTCATACAATTCAGTCCAAGGCATTTGTAAAATCCATTCCAACATTCCCTTGTCCATTTAAGCCATTTTAACACTCAAAATCACCCAAACATGAGTTCACAGCCGTGAACTCATGTATGTAGGGGATATATGGCCGCAAACTCCATTAGGGAGTTCACTCTTGAGGAGTAAACTCAAATCCCAAGTCCCTCGCTTCATTTCAAGTCCGTAGATGTCACCCGGGTCACTCCAAACACTCGTTTTGAAGTGTTTTAGCTCATTGGAGTGTAATGTTCCATCTAATTAGTAATTATAAATCTAATTAGATATATTTGGATATTATTTCATAATACATAGGAACCTCGTGAGTAATCAAGCCCCGAACCAACGTTTAGTGTCCGAAACCGTAGCAATTCCTCGTCTGGTGAGTTCATACCCCTACCCTTTTTCACTATTTTTCACTGTTTTCAGGGGGAACACAAGCAAAGTACAAGGTATTACTTGTACTCAAAATGTGTTTTCATGTGTGTGTTTCACATTTTATATGCTTTTCACACTGATTGTTACAACTGATAACCGTTTGAACATGCAGATCAAGTAAACATATATTTGTGAAATGGATTTATAAACTGTTATGTTTTATATATATTTCACAAATGGTTTTCCACATTTTATCAGTTAAAAATATGACATTAGAACCTTTGAACATAAAACTTGTACACTGCTTTGTCCTCGGTAACACTCTACACAGATATGCGAGTGGAGGATCATCATATCATTACTAGTAAATTGCTAGTCCTGTATGATTGGAGACACGTCCTCGGCGAACACTCCACAGAGATACGCGAGTGGAGGACTGCACCCGTAACCAGAATCTCTTGGATAGGGAGCGTGACTTGAGCGTATAGATCTATACGGGGCTGACTACCCCACACTTGGCTGCTAGCTACAGCCGAACCGAAATGGTTCAAGGGTGACGAAAGTCATAAGGTGATGTGGACTACTTATTGCCACATCTAGTCTATCGTATGGTTATGGAACTCGCAATTAGGATAACAGAAATTTACTTAATAGTAATAATGAATAATGTAATACATTTCACAAGATAACCAGGTTTCAGTATACATCTTTCACATTGGTAACCAACAGTCAGGATAGTATGGGACTTTCCTGGGAAACATTATACATAACTAGAAAACGGTAATAATTCGGGTAACTTTACATCTCAGAAGGGTAAACATGTTTTTCAGAATACATCTTTTACATTTGATAACCAACAAATAGGAAGGTATGGGACTTTCCTGGGATTACATTTGTACATAAATAGAACAGTATAACAAACCAGATAACCTAACTGTACATTTCACAAGAGTAAATGTGTTTTCGGTGTACAACCTTACTTTACTTTTCATCTTGAGAACCATTAACCAACCTTTTAAGAAAATATGGCATTTTCTTGGTGTGTGTAACATTTTCAGAAACAGAAAGGAAACTTGAACATTTTCACAAAACAAAACCGCTTATGAACTCTCCAGCATTATGCTGATTTTCAAACCGCTTGTGTTCTTAGGTCAGCGTTAGAACAGGTACCCGAAGATCCTTTTATCCAAAGATGGAGTGCGCAGAAGACCTGTTTCATTTTGTTTATATATACTATGTATCACAATTGTATAACTTTCCTTTTGAAACAATTGTAAAAATTTTCTGTATGTAATGTAATAGTTGTCTTACTTTACTTACTATGTGCATTGGATTTGATACTCAACGTGGAGTCAACCCCGGAAATGTTTCCGCCTTCGGTTTTCGGGGTGTGACAGATTGGTATCAGAGCCCTTGTTTATAGTGAATAAATTATACCAAACCTTACATGGTATAAAACTATAAACACTAAAGGGCCTAAGTGCTCTGAAATAAAAGTATCTTCAAACTATATGTATTTTCAAAAGTATATAAGTATACCGAACCGTCGAGATCCGTAAATACAAGTAGAACAAAACATAAGTAAATGGGTGTTGTGTACCGTGGTTAAACCTGGGCAGTTATGTAGTCGTGTCTAGGATCAATATAGCCTGGCCAACTATATTCATTCGAGACACGGCCAACATGTGCTTGGGAGTGACTGTGGTATGCGGCATACCTTAAACTTACCCTAATACCACAAACATCGAGCCAGTGTTGTAGCGAATCATGAAATACTATGGGAGTATTTCTCGAGACAATTCTTTGTAGAAATCCTCGTTCATGTATAGATCTTTGATCATTCCATTAGCGATAGTTTACCTGCTTTGATAACTCTTTCCTGCCTTATCGCTTATTCGGAATATATATCTGTCATGTCTCTCGATTCAATTCAGAGGACTTATCATCCTCTCTTTCTTGATCTTATTAGATCAAGATGCCTCCCAGAAAGAGACCCAGCTCAAAGAACAACAACCCTCCGCCACCACCTCCTCCTGAATTTGACCCCGTGGTATTTCAGGTAGCTGTTACCGCCGCGGTGGCAGCTGCTATGTCTCAATTGAACACCGGTGGTTCGGGAGGTGGTGCTCAAACTCAGGATCAAGAAAGCAATCAGGAACACCGAAAGGAGGGTTCCTATAAGGATTTCATGAATGCAAAACCAACATCCTTCGATGGCACTGGAGGTGTCATTTCCTTATCCTGATGGTTCGAGAAAATAGAATCTATCTTTGAAATCTGTGCCTATGCGGAATCTGATAAGGTCAAGTTCGCAGCTTGTACCTTCATTGATAAAGCCTTGACTTGGTGGAATGGCCGAGTCAAATCTCTAACCCTACCCGTAGCCAACGCCATGGGC